>NC_080394.1:24065586-24302465 GCF_028751815.1 Salvia miltiorrhiza | reverse complement strand
GAAAAATTATAAGAGTTCAACATGTTATGATTCATTACACAATTGGTTATAACTGCTTGCAGTGTTTACCCCACTGAGTGTGCTTGCACACTCATACCCTATTATTTATGATTCTTTTCAGGTTAAGGAGTTGACGGCAAGACGGCAGACATGAGCTCCACATTCTCCCGTTCTATTATATGATGAAGTATTATATGTTGCTGTTTTTGGTAAATATATCTTGCTACTAACCAACTTAGCCTCTTCCAATTTTGGTGGGTCGAGACTTTATATATATTGGTTTATGATCATGCATTTTGATGACGGCTGTGACCGAATATATATATTTTGTTTACCGTATGTGTAGTTACGAGCTGTGCCTCGAACACGTTAATTATACTTTTAAACTTGATGGTTTTGTATGTACTCCATCTTTTTATATATATAAATATGATGCTTAGATAAAGTTATTATTGAATGTCGTTTTTTATAACTTACAGCTTCCGTTGCCTTTGATATATATATATATATATATATATAGTGTTTTGGCAGGAATATTATTGTAGTTTTATAGCTTCCGTTACATATTTTTTATATTGGAAAAGAGAAATAAAATTTTGATAATTTTTCTATTACACATATAGTAATGTTTATTAGATTACTATATAATAAAAAAAGGGAATTCTTTTTCTATTTTTCTTTATAGCCTATACTTCAATTAATATTAGATAAATGAAATAAATGAATATTTTTGGTAGCATCTCCTATTCGCAAGGGATGGGGGTGTTACAGGATTTCACCCCGATTTTCACTGATTTTTGAAGACTTTACGGGATAATTTTGGAATTGAATTCCATGAAACTAGCGTCCGCGGAGAACCAACGCCCGCTAGAAAAGACCCAGCGACCGCTGAGTTCCAGCAAGCGCTGGAAACCCAGCGACCGCTGGGTTCCAGCGAGCGCTCAAATCCTCCCATTCCAAGATATACTGAAGATATACACACTCAGCGAGCGCTTAAATCCTCCCATTCCAGCGAGAAAATGAGAGAGCAACCATAGAAAGCTATGTTCTCCATTTAAAAGCTTATCCATTTAGAGAGCAGCGAGCGCTCAGAGAGGGCAATTACTTAAAGCTTATCTGTTAAATTCAAAAAACATGAATACGGTTCTCCATTTAAAAATAAAACAAATCCATAGAAAGCTATGTTCCCTTTTCCTTTTGCTCAATTTATGAGATAATTAATACACACTGCGTAACACTGCTCAAATCCTCCCATTCCAGCGAGCGCTCGCTGGAAGAAATTAATACACACTCAAATCCTCCCATTCCAAGATATACGAGCAAAAATGTTAAATGTTTTTACATGTACAGAATCGAAAATAGAAAAGGGAGAATTTTGTGTTGGGTTGCTGTGTCGAGTTTCTGAGAGTCTAGCAGACGGCGGGGCGGGGCTACTGCCGTCGGCTGTGAGTCGGTGAGAAGCGACATTGGTTGCTGTCGTTTGTGGGTGAGATGAGGGAGATCAGAGGCAGCACCGGCGTCTGAGATACGGACGATGGTGACTACCGTTGCGTCACAGAGTGACGGAAATGAGAGAGAGTAAGGGCGGTGGTGTTGGATTACAAGCTTGCGGGCGTAGTACAATGAAACAGAAATGTAGGAGTTTAGATTACAAGGGAAAAACTGAATTGAAATTACAGAAAACTGAAACCAGGAGAAAGCCGAGTCGAGGAGGGTCCTCTGTCCGCAAGACGAGATACGCCCCGGTAGTGCTCTCGGTTTGGCGTGTCGTCCCCAAAGATGAAACGGCTTCGTCTCGTAGGTAGCAGCACCGCACACCAACGAGCTCCGGCGAACTGGAACGAGGCGAGAACAGAACTCAACAGTGCAGTATGCAGAAAGTCAGAGTGATGTTGCTTGTATGATTTTCAGGTGTATGGATGCATGGAGTGGCTGTCCTATTTATAGGGCACAGTCCACATCAATAGGGGGAGTTAATACCATTGATGGTATTTAAGTGTGTCGGGAGTTACAGACAGAAACGGACGTAACAGCCCTGCTGTTTGAATTTGCCATGAATTCTCCGACAGCGGTTACAGAAGTAACGGCTCTGCAGTAATGTGGAAGCTTCCTGGGAGACCAAGGGTGCTCCCGGGCCAAGCCCGAGCGGGCTTCGTGTGCATGCGCGTAGGCCCAACCGAGTTGGGCCTCGAACCAAGTTTTCGTTGGTCCAAAAGGATAAGGGTCGATGTGGGCCTAGGGTAGGCCCAAAGGCCAGCCCAAAGACCACCCAAAGACCAATTGCCAAGATCCAAGTCCACGGCCGCGCGTCGGGTGACGGGGACGGGACCGGGACCGGGCGCCGGGCGACGGGCGACGGGGCCGGGGCCGGGGCCGGGCGCCGGGCGTCGGGCGACGGGGCCGGGGCCGGGGCCGGGCGCCGGGCGTCGGGCGACGGGGCCGGGGCCGGGGCCGGGCGGGCGGCGGCGGCGGCGGCGCGCGCGTGTGGGCTGTGCAACCCGTCACGTGTGCACACAGTTTTATTACATCCTATGATGTAATAGCTTTTATACTGTAATAAATGTTATCCACATTCCGATGTGGGATAAGCATTAAATCTTATTTAATGCTTATCTTTTCCCACAGCTCAATGTTTCAAGTACCCAACTTTAAACAATTATTTCTCACTCACCGGAAATCGGTTTTGAGTAAATAAATATACTACGATCATCTACTCGGAACGTAGATCGATCCTGTCCCATTTAATTATGCTAAATTAAATGTTTTCGGTACTCGAAAAATTCTCAAAGATTGGTTACTCACAACCAATTTCCAACAATCCCCCACATGAGTGGAAATAGCCAAATGCAAATGCAGACACAAGCTCTGTTCTCAAGAGACCTTAGTGCATTAGAATAGGTGGTTTGCGGCCTTGAACCATCCTTAGTTAATACTATCGGATATACTGGTGAATTGGTAGAACTTGATGTCTTTGAACCATTTCTCCTTCGTGTATACCGAGACAACAGTATTAACACACTAACGCCTCAACCTCATTTCGTTCTCACGTTTTTGTCCTTTGCGGGCCTTGGACAGCTCTTTGGATTCATAAGCGTTAGGTCGATGCGGCCCCCACATCTCACTTATATAGGTGATTCTTTTCCGAGTATCCTGCTATACTCAACCTTCCTGAGGTGTTTAGGAATCATTAAAAGTCAATGACTTAACCTTACCACTAAGCAGGTTTCAACACTCAGTTGCTCTCTAGGGAATGCAAGTAGTTTGAGTGTTCTACTTGGAGTCTTATAGCTTAGTTTTCCCATTGAACCACGTTCTTGGGATCTCCAGTCATCATGGTTGGGTTACCACTATAATCATCCTTATATTGTGGATTTGACACCCATTCCCTTTAGCAATTTATACATTTGATCTCGATTCAAAGCTTTAGTGAGCGGATCGGCCAGATTATCTATTGACTTTATATAGTCAATTGAGATAACTCCACTTTCGATCAAATGTCTTACGGTATTATGTCGTCGACGTATGTGTCGAGACTTACCGTTGTACAACCCACTTTTCGCCCTCCCAATAGCTGCTTGGTTGTCGCAGTTTATCATGACAGGCGGCACGGGTTTTGACCAACATGGAATATCTTCCAAAAAATTTCGTAGCCATTCGGCTTCTTCACCTGCTTTGTCTAAAGCGATGAACTCTGATTCCATAGTTGATCTAGCAATACATGTCTGTTTTGTAGACCTCCACGAGATTGCTCCTCCCCCTATAGTGAACACGTAACCACTCGTTGATAACGAGTCTTTCGCGTCGGATATCCAGTTAGCATCACAGTACCCTTCAAGTACCGGGGGGTATCTCGTGTAGTGTATTCCAAAATTTAGAGTATACTTTAAGTATCTCAAAACTCTCTCAAGTGCTTTCCAATGTTCTTTACTTGGATTGCTTGTATAGCGACTCAATTTGTTCACTGGGCATGCAAGATCAGGTCGAGTGCAATTTGTAATATACATAAGGCACCCAATGATTCTTGCATATTCTTCCTGTGCGACAGGTTCACCCATGTTTTTCTTCATGTGAACGTTGAGTTCTAATGGGGTTTTTACAGGCGATTTGTCAAACGCATTAAACCTTTTGAGCACTTTCTCAATGTAATGAGATTGTGTCAAAGTTATTCCATCAGTGGTCCTGAGAATTTTCATTCCAAGGATCACGTCAGCTAACCCCATGTCTTTCATGTCAAAATTCCTTTTTAACATGTTCTTCGTATCAACAATGATACGATTGTTGCTTCCCATAATCAACATGTCGTCTACATAGAGACACACCATAACGTACCCATTATTAGTGCTCTTGATGTAGACACATTTGTCACATTCGTTGATTTTGAAGCCATTTGACAACATGACATTGTCAAATTTCAAGTGCCATTGCAGCGGCGCTTGTTTCAGTCCATAGAGAGACTTTACTAGCTTGCATACCTTTTTCTCTTGTCCAGGTACTACAAACCCTTCAGGTTGTTCCATATAGACTTCTTCTTCTAGATCACCATTTAAGAACGCAGTTTTAACATCCATTTGATGAATCTCAAGATTGTGCAGAGCAGCAATCGCGAGAAGCACTCGAATGGATGTAATCCTCGTCACTGGTGAATAGGTATCGAAAAAATCGTACCCCTCACGCTGCTTAAATCCTTTAACGACTAAGCGCGCTTTATACTTGTCTATTGATCCATCAGCTTTATATTTCCTTTTTAGGATCCATTTACATCCTAAGGGTTTACAACCTTCGGGTAAATCAACCAACACCCAAGTGTGGTTTTGCATGATTGAATCAATTTCACTCTGGACTGCTTCCCTCCAGAGTAGTCCGTCTGGTCTAGAGAACGCCACTTTGATAGATGACGGTTCTTCATCTAGCATGAAGGCGATATATTCTGGACCAAAGTCCTTGGCAATCCTGCCTCGTTTACTACGTCTTGGTTCTGACACTTCAAGGTCAGGGCCTGGTCGCTTTCGCGATTCGGGCACTGTCTCAACAGGTTCAGAACTAGTAGCTTCTTCTCTAGTATCGTTGCTTGTACTAGCTGCTTCTTTTCCCTTGTCTTTACAAGGAAAGATATTCTCAAAGTAGACAGCGTTATTTGATTCCATCGTCATTCCTACAGTCATTGTTGGAATATCTGATTTGTGAACCAAAAAGCGATGTGCATTGCTGTTTAGTGCATACCCAATAAAGATACAATCAATTGTTTTAGAACCGATTGTGACTTGTTTGGGTGGAGGCACTTGTACCTTGGCTAAACACCCCCACACTTTAAGGTATTTGTATGAGGGCTTTCTGCCTTTCCACAACTCATAGGGAGTGACGTCCCTTCCCTTGAGTGGTATTTTGTTGAGGATATAGTTGGCTGATAGAACAGCCTCCCCCCACATGTTCTGGGGTAACCCAGAACTAATCAACATGGCATTCATCATCTCCTTAAGAGTTCGATTCTTGCGTTCAGCAACACCATTAGATTGAGGTGAATATGGAGCAGTTTTTTGATGTATTATACCACTAGCGTTGCATAATTCCTCAAACGGAGCAACATATTCTCCCCCTCTATCACTTCGAACCATCTTAATTCGACTACCAAGTTGATTCTCGGCTTCTGTTTTGAAGTTCTTGAAAGCTTCAATAGCCTCATCTTTACTTCTTAGAAGATAAAGATAGCAATACCTTGTGCAGTCATCAATAAAAGTGATAAAGTACTTCTTACCACCTCGAGTTTGCACAAACTTTAGATCACACACGTCGGTGTGGATTAGTTCTAAAGGTTTAGTGCTCCTTTCCACAGAATGAAACGGAGACTTCGTCATTTTTGCTTCAACACAAATTTGACATTTGTTTTGAGTGTTAAACTCGTTTATTTTTAGTAAATCCATATTTACTAATCTTTTTATCGCATTTAGATTAACATGTCCTAATCTACAATGCCATAAATCACAACACTCAACCAAGTAAGAGGAAGTAGTAGCATTTTCATTGATAGGCTTGCCAGTTACACGCTTGACCGGCTGAACATTAAGCTTGAAAAGCCCATTGGTGAGAAAACCCCTACCAAGGTACTTTCCAAACTTGGTTACAACAACTTTCTCGGACTCAAAAACTAGTCTAAAGCCCTTATTAACTAGTATGGACCCCGAGATGAGATTCTTGCGGATGTCCGGGACATGCAGCACATCCTTCAAGGTTATCTCCGTGCCGGATGAAAGCTTGAGCACCACATCACCCATTCCGGCAACTTCCGACGACGCTTGGTTACCCATGCTTAGCTTCCTCCCTTCAACAGCCTTGTAGGTAGAGAAGCGCCTCTTGTCGGAGCACACGTGCACAGTTGCGCCCGTGTCAATGAACCAAGCACCTTGGTTCTCAACAAGGTTGACCTCCTCGGTGATCACCGCCGCTAAGTCATCCTCGTTCCACTCGTCGAAGTCCTTCTCGACAACGTTGGCATCTTGCTTCGCCTTCTTCTTCTTGGGCTTGCGACAGTCTTTCGCCAAGTGGCCCGGTTTGCCACAGTTGTAGCAATCACCTTCGAACTTGCGGGCAGGAACTTTGGCTTTGCCCTTGCCTTTATCCTTGGGATTAGGGCGCCCACGTTTGTTGGAGTTGGATGGGCCACCACGCTCCAACAAGTTAGCTTTGGCCTCAACTTGGCCCTTCCCCTTGCCATCGATCCTTCTTTCCTCGCATTCGATGCGAAGCCTCACGATCAAGTCCTCAAACGTCATCCCCTTTCGTTTGTGTTTGAGGTAGGTCTTGAAGTCCTTCCAACTTGGGGGCAATTTGTCAATCACCGCCACCACGGTGAATGAGTCGGAGACCACATGTCCCTCGGCGAGTACGTCGTGCAAGATAAGTTGGAATTCTTGCACTTGGTCGATGACGGGCCTCGAGTCCACCATCTTGTACTCCATGTACCTGGTTACACAAGTATTCTTAGTACTAGCATCATTTAGCTTATACTTTTTGTCTAGTGCCTCCCACAACACTTTGGAGGTCTTTACATCAACATAAACTTTGTACAAACTATCCCCTAGACCACCTAGAAGGAAATTTTTACAAAGAAAATCGCCATTATGCCACGCATCATAGGCTGCACGAACGGTGAAGCTCGTCTCGTTCTCCGCCGGTGTGGGCGGCTCGTTGTCCGTCAAGTATCCCGCATACCCCAACGTCGTGAGGTAAAAGAACATCTTTTGACGCCAACTCTTGTAGTCGGAGCCACAAAACTTTGGTGGCTTGTCGGCGGTTGCGTTCGCCCTTGGGGGTTGGGTTGGAACCGACCCCACCACATGGCCATAGCCCATCATGTTGGTCCCGAAGGCCCCAACGTTCTGTCCAAACATGGACCCCACGGAACCACTCGAAGTGGAACCAATTGTTGACCCAAACGGAGTTTGGCCAACCGTTCCTTGCACGGAACTATCTCCTCCAAGTGTGGTTTGGTTAGCACCAAACATGAAAGGCAGCGGTGTTGGACCACCAAAATGTCCACCACTAAAGGTGGAGGGGGCAGAAGAGGGAAGAGGGGGAGGGTGCAGGGGAGTGATGGGAAGCGGGGGAGGTGGAGGGGGCAGCAGCGGCGGCAGAGCGAGGCAGGCAGGCAGCGGCAACGGCATTGGCAGCCTCGGTGGAGTTCGCAGGACCGGTCGACATCTCCAGCAAAGGTGTTTAAGTTACGAAAGTTTTAAGTTCAGTTTACAAGTTCAAAAACTCCCACGTTGCAAGCTATTCGTCTTGCGATTGTTGGATTACAGCTTGCGGGCGTAGTACAATGAAACAGAAATGTAGGAGTGAGATTACAAGGGAAAAACTGAATTGAAATTGAAACTGAAACCAGGAGAAAGCCGAGTCGAGGAGGGTCCTCTGTCCGCAAGACGAGATACGCCCCGGTAGTGCTCTCGGTTTGGCGTGTCGTCCCCAAAGATGAAACGGCTTCGTCTCGTAGGTAGCAGCACCGCACACCAACGAGCCGGCGAACTGGAACGAGGCGAGAACAGAATCAACAGTGCAGTATGCAGAAAGTCAGAGTGATGTTGCTTGTATGATTTTCAGGTGTATGGATGCATGGAGTGGCTGTCCTATTTATAGGGCACAGTCCACATCAATAGGGGGAGTTAATACCATTGATGGTATTTAAGTGTGTCGGGAGTTACAGACAGAAACGGACGTAACAGCCCTGCTGTTTGAATTTGCCATGAATTCTCCGACAGCGGTTACAGAAGTAACGGCTCTGCAGTAATGTGGAAGCTTCCTGGGAGACCAAGGGTGCTCCCGGGCCAAGCCCGAGCGGGCTTCGTGTGCATGCGCGTAGGCCCAACCGAGTTGGGCCTCGAACCAAGTTTTCGTTGGTCCAAAAGGATAAGGGTCGATGTGGGCCTAGGGTAGGCCCAAAGGCCAGCCCAAAGACCACCCAAAGACCAATTGCCAAGATCCAAGTCCACGGCCGCGCGTCGGGTGACGGGGACGGGACCGGGACCGGGCGCCGGGCGACGGGCGACGGGGCCGGGGCCGGGGCCGGGCGCCGGGCGTCGGGCGACGGGGCCGGGGCCGGGGCCGGGCGCCGGGCGTCGGGCGACGGGGCCGGGGCCGGGGCCGGGCGGGCGGCGGCGGCGGCGGCGCGCGCGTGTGGGCTGTGCAACCCGTCACGTGTGCACACAGTTTTATTACATCCTATGATGTAATAGCTTTTATACTGTAATAAATGTTATCCACATTCCGATGTGGGATAAGCATTAAATCTTATTTAATGCTTATCTTTTCCCACAGCTCAATGTTTCAAGTACCCAACTTTAAACAATTATTTCTCACTCACCGGAAATCGGTTTTGAGTAAATAAATATACTACGATCATCTACTCGGAACGTAGATCGATCCTGTCCCATTTAATTATGCTAAATTAAATGTTTTCGGTACTCGAAAAATTCTCAAAGATTGGTTACTCACAACCAATTTCCAACAATCCCCCACATGAGTGGAAATAGCCAAATGCAAATGCAGACACAAGCTCTGTTCTCAAGAGACCTTAGTGCATTAGAATAGGTGGTTTGCGGCCTTGAACCATCCTTAGTTAATACTATCGGATATACTAAGGATGGTTCAAGGCCGCAAACCACCTATTCTAATGCACTAAGGTCTCTTGAGAACAGAGCTTGTGTCTGCATTTGCATTTGGCTATTTCCACTCATGTGGGGGATTGTTGGAAATTGGTTGTGAGTAACCAATCTTTGAGAATTTTTCGAGTACCGAAAACATTTAATTTAGCATAATTAAATGGGACAGGATCGATCTACGTTCCGAGTAGATGATCGTAGTATATTTATTTACTCAAAACCGATTTCCGGTGAGTGAGAAATAATTGTTTAAAGTTGGGTACTTGAAACATTGAGCTGTGGGAAAAGATAAGCATTAAATAAGATTTAATGCTTATCCCACATCGGAATGTGGATAACATTTATTACAGTATAAAAGCTATTACATCATAGGATGTAATAAAACTGTGTGCACACGTGACGGGTTGCACAGCCCACACGCGCGCGCCGCCGCCGCCGCCGCCCGCCCGGCCCCGGCCCCGGCCCCGTCGCCCGACGCCCGGCGCCCGGCCCCGGCCCCGGCCCCGTCGCCCGACGCCCGGCGCCCGGCCCCGGCCCCGGCCCCGTCGCCCGTCGCCCGGCGCCCGGTCCCGGTCCCGTCCCCGTCACCCGACGCGCGGCCGTGGACTTGGATCTTGGCAATTGGTCTTTGGGTGGTCTTTGGGCTGGCCTTTGGGCCTACCCTAGGCCCACATCGACCCTTATCCTTTTGGACCAACGAAAACTTGGTTCGAGGCCCAACTCGGTTGGGCCTACGCGCATGCACACGAAGCCCGCTCGGGCTTGGCCCGGGAGCACCCTTGGTCTCCCAGGAAGCTTCCACATTACTGCAGAGCCGTTACTTCTGTAACCGCTGTCGGAGAATTCATGGCAAATTCAAACAGCAGGGCTGTTACGTCCGTTTCTGTCTGTAACTCCCGACACACTTAAATACCATCAATGGTATTAACTCCCCCTATTGATGTGGACTGTGCCCTATAAATAGGACAGCCACTCCATGCATCCATACACCTGAAAATCATACAAGCAACATCACTCTGACTTTCTGCATACTGCACTGTTGAGTTCTGTTCTCGCCTCGTTCCAGTTCGCCGGAGCTCGTTGGTGTGCGGTGCTGCTACCTACGAGACGAAGCCGTTTCATCTTTGGGGACGACACGCCAAACCGAGAGCACTACCGGGGCGTATCTCGTCTTGCGGACAGAGGACCCTCCTCGACTCGGCTTTCTCCTGGTTTCAGTTTTCTGTAATTTCAATTCAGTTTTTCCTTTGTAATCTCATCTCCTACATTTCTGGTTTCATTGTACTACGCCCGCGAGCTTATATTCCAACAAATGCTTACGAATTTTCGCAGTAATGAAAGAGAGAAAGGTGTACGGACGCCACGAGCTTTGGAGAGAAAATGAATAGTGATGAGATAGAAAGAGATGACGGATGACAGCCTACTGGTGCTGGTGTGTAGAGTTGCGTTGCATAAAGTGAGGAGTGTTGCAGAATTTCTACTTCAACGTCCCAATTAAAGGTGAGGACAAAATGACTTTATTACCCCTAGCCGATGGTCAAATTTGAATGAAAATCATCTCCAATTTTTTTTTAAACAAAAAAAATATGAAAATTAACTTCTTTCTACTTTCTTTATTTAAAAATTAACTATTTCAAGTTACTCCCTCCGTCCCGCGAGTCTTGACACGTTTGAGTTCGGCACGAGAATTAAGGAGTTGTAGATTAGTGTTTTAAGTGTGTAATTAATAAAGTATAAAATTGATAAAGTAGGAGAGAGAATGTTATAAAAGTGATAAAGTAGGAGAGAGAATATAATAAAGGTGATAAAGTAGGAGAGAGAAGGTAATAATTATTGTCAAAAAATGAAACGTGTCAAGATTCGTGGGACGGCTCAAAAAGGAAAACGTGTCAAGACTCGCGGGACGGAGGGAGTAATATTTTATGGCAAGTTTTGATTTCTAGAGGAATACTACATCTGTCCACAAAAAGTAATTTTAGAAGAGGAAGACATGAATTTTAATTAAAATAGTTGAGTGTATTGTGAATAGAGAGGGGTCATATTTAAAACAATAGTGTTAATAATGATAATTAATTATATTGTGAGCGGAGAAAGTGGTCTATCATATAGAAAGTTTTCAAAAATAGAAATTGACTAATTTTTGTGGATATACCAAAATGACAAAAATAAACTATGTTTTGTGGATTGAGATAATAATATGCAGTGGAGGAGTTGAAAACTACCAGTAGGGGGGCTGAAATTGTACGGGGGTTTGATAACGGTAGTCTCCGAGCTAATTTTTTTTGGGCAATTTGTACTGTTTATCTTTTTTTTTCCCTTAAGAAACAAGAATAATACTAGTAATAATAACAAACAATACTTTCATAGATTAAATAGTTCTAATAAATTACAAATAACTTAAGAATATATATATTGGCGAGCTAGTTGTTTCTGTTTGAGAAAACAATGACAATTGATTTCAATGTGTACTAATCAAATGAAAACGTTGCAAGATCTTCACGTTATCAATTGTGGAGAAAACATCATTCTCAGTGTACATGATTTCGCAAATCACTCTTGACAATATTCATCGCAGAATATGCTTTCTCAAGAAAAGTTGTGACTACGAATAAAACCAATGTCAACTCAATCATCCAATAAATCAATTGAAAAATTAATTGATTGTCACTTTTTACCATTTTCTAATTTGGGTGTGCAGTGTCCTATTTATCTCTATGTGAAGATATGGCTTTCATTCTTCATCTATCTCTCTTAATTAATATACATTTCACAATAAATTTATATATAAAAAAAAAAAGTTAAGAAATAAATTGAAAAGCTGGTGGTGGGCTTCAGCCTGCCCTAGCCCCTTAATAGCTCTGCCCCTGATAATATGTGTTGACATCGCCTATGTGAAGGATAAAATTATGAAAAGGGAATTCATATTCTCACTGGACCAATTTAATTGATATATTTTGTTTACGCACGAATATTTAGAAGGATAAAATTATGAAAAAGGAATTCATATCTTGTTAAAAAACTATTAAGTGTTATAAACTTTTTTTATAAAAAAGTGAGAAGGTGCAACTTACTTTTAAGTATAGATTGATTTCTTATTTTGGTTAATTCTAATTGTTTGAATTTAATAAAAATCAAACATGATAATATTTTTGTTGGATAAAATAGATAAGATGAATAGGGTAGAGTATGACTGAATTATTTGAATTACTTAATTGTGTGTTTTAGATTAATTGAGTGTGATTTATGATAAATTGAAGAATTATGATTAAAATGTAGAGAGAGAGCTTTGGTAAAAAAAAAAAAAAAAAAACTTTTGCGACAATCCTATAAAAATGCAAATACATTGAGGACAAACAAAATCAATAATACTCTCTCTGTCCCACCATAAGTGAGACCGTTTTTTTGGGCGTGAAAATTAAGAAATGTGTATTTTGTATATAAATGAAAAAGTGAAAAGGTATTTAAAGGGTAAAACTTTTACCCAAAAAGGAAAGAGTCTCACTTTAGATGGGACGCCCAAAAAGAAAGAATCTCACTTTAGATGGTGGAACGGAGAGAGTAATTTTTATGTGTGTATTTTTGAAATTTTTCTTTGTAGATTGAAGGATGATTAAATAATCAGTTCAACTTTGTGATGATAAATAATCACTCAGTTAGATGATTAAAGTGTGGACCAATTATTCATAACGAGCCCATCATGCATATCAGACATTTGATTGAATTCAATTATTTTATTAATCATGTCTTATCATCACGAGACAAATATTTGTTGCATCATACGATTGGCATGTAATCATGTCTTATTACTATAGATTCATTTTCGTGTGTTTGAAAATACCAAAAGCAATTGTTAGGATTCTGGATTTGTATAGTTAAATAAATATAATTAATCAATATATATATATATAAGAATTAAAGTATAATTTAATATGCATAAAACATTTATGTAATCATTTTTTTAGTAACAACAATGTACATTATTAAGGTTAATAATATGATTCATAATTCTAAATTAAATTCTTATTTTCTATATAATAATAATAATATACAACATAAAGTATGATTTATTGTTCTAAGATTTAAATTATGATTTGCTTAAAAGAAGTTATTAATTAATTAATCAATTTAATAATAATAATAATAATAATAATAATAATAATAATAATAATAATAATAATAATAATAATAATAATAATAATAATAATAATACAAAACACAAAAAACCTACTAACTGAAAATTGTAGTTTGCATTTTAATAAAACAATATAAATAATATTTAATATATGAGTAAGTAAGAATCGTGAGAATGAAGAAAAATAAATCTAAGAAAAGTTAGGAAATAACAATTCTAAAAGATTACACTACTTTTTTTGTTTTCAATATTTTTATTACATTTTTTATTTGACAACAAATTAATCAAACATAGAAATTTAATATTTCAAAATTAAATTATTTTTCCATTACAAAATCTGTGTCAACAAACAAACAAGCCCTTTGTGTGTGTGTGTGTTTTTTTTTTATATCTAATTATGAAATTTTAATTCGCATACTTTTGCTTTTATTTTCTTAGGGGTATTTATGTGATATTTTCACTAAATAAATGAGTTACTTTTATTAGTGACCGTAAAAATTTTAGTCTTTATCTTTATCAACAACCTACACCAACCCAACTTTCATATCTCTAAAATATATTTACTAATATTATTATTTATTATTATATACTTTACTAATATATTTATCTTTTATCAATGATCCTTTCAACCTAAAATATATTTACTAATATTATTATTTATTATTATATAATTTTTACATTTGTTTTTTTATATTTAAAAAATATATAATAGTAGTTATTTATATTTGCAATTAGCAATTAAAAAAATTCTACACACTTAAATGAAACTATAAACTCAATAACAAAATAAAGCTTACAAAATAAACTAAATTACAATATTAATTTGCTATATTTATAGGGCAGGAGACATTTTCTATGGAAATATTTTTAACCACAAATATGGTTTACAAAAGTAGGATATAAAAAGGGTCGAAATTTAATCTACCCACTCTTATAATCTATCTTACAAAACTACCCACATTACCCAAAAGCAAAAGTGATGGTGATAGGCATGCTTGGTTTTTTGTAAAAGTTCTTACACAATGTCAGAAAGATGCCATAAATGCCAACTCACGTCACTTTCCTGCATTAATATATACTGTAGGTTGAAAAATTGAAAAAAATTAGGGGATGTTTGTGTGTTAGAAATATTATTACGAAGGTACAAAAATTCACGATTATGTGTATTATGAAGGAAATATTTTTTTTGAAGCGAATGGCATAACTAGCCGCCAGAAATTCTTAGCCGGCAGCACTAGCCGCGGAACTTTTTTACCGGCGGCTAGTGCTTACGGCTACGAATTTCTGGCGGCTAGTTACGAATTGAGAATCAAAAAAAGGTTCTGAAACTAATGGGTCAACTAGCCGCCAGTAAATCCTAGTCGCTAACACTAGCCGCCGGAGAAAACACCGGCGGCTAGTGCTAGCGGCTAGGGTTTACTGGCGGCTAGTTGACCCATTAGGTTCAGAAATGTTTTGTTATTACATATATGTTTAAATTGGAATTTTTCAGCCCTCGTATTACTGTTTTATTAAATTTTGTGCATTTTTACCTATCTTACACAATTGTACTTGTGTAAGAACTTTTACAAAAAATCAAGCATGCCTATCACCATCACTTTTTGCTTTTGGGTAGTGTGGGTAGTTTTGTAAGATAGATTATAAGAGTGGGTAGATTCCGCTATTCACAAATATAAAAATGGTTTAGAAAATTAAGAAAACAATCATTAATTAAATCATGACATTTGTGCCACTGCCACGTGGCAGATCAAGAGTAAGAGTTATAGTATTAAGTTGGTCTACAATTAAATTTACAACCGGTTGTTTATTAATTTAAATTTTAACATTTTTTTTAATTTACTTTTTTTTTGTCTTGTAGTGATGACCATGGTCATTGATAAAAGTGGTCATAATCATATCAATGATGTGACTAGTCAGATATTGAAACGACATGGGTCTTACGGTGATGGCTCGTGAATGCGATGATAGTTTTTTTTTTAACAAATCACACATTACACGTTAAGCAAAAATAGCATAAAATTACTTGAAATCATAAAATATAGGGAGTTAATTGTCAATACTGTGAAAGTAGACTGAATTGACACATACTTTAATTATCATAAAATATATTATAAGTCTAGGGAGTTATTAATTGCTCTGAATATAAAACATGGGAATATGGGATGCGCAGCTTTTTGTGTATTACCGATCATTCGAGGAGGATGGCGATTATTCCAACTTTTGAAACCTCTTGTTCAATTCATCAAGTTCTTGTTTGGAATGGCCCTACACAAATTTTTAAATACCAGAACATTCAACATCAAAATCACATTCGTAAACACAAGTTGACAACTTGACTACAAGAAAACCCCATGTGAATCGACCAAGTTATGTTCTTACTACACAGAGAAAGAAAGAATGAAATTGCAGTCTACTAAGACGCATTAAATGGTGTGCGGTTTGCAGTATGGTGTTCACTAAAGTTTGTTGAAACAATCCATATGTGTATTCAAACATTTATGCAACTTCAAATACTCATAATAACATAGTCACTTTTCTCCAAGAAAATTGAGGAAAGAGAGGCAGAAAGAAAGCATGAAAAGAGAAGAATAGTTCACAACATCACAAGCACTATGTAAGCGGTAAGCCCATAATTAAAAGATCGAGAATTACTAAATAGCAGTGAAGAAAAGAAACTGTACCAACTCCTGCTCAAGAGTCTCAATTTTCAGACTTTGATTGAACTGCGTGACCTTCAACTCTTCAATTTCTTCCATAAACTTCATCATAATTCACAAGATTTAAGAGGAAAGTTATGTATAATGAAATTTTTTGTTGGAAATATGTAAATGCAAGAACAGAGGGCAGCCATTACCTTAGTGATCATGTACATAAATTGGGAAGGTTGTATATATTCTTCGGACTTGTCCTCTTGAACCCTCCTGTCCATCAAGTTAAGCTGACTATCTTGTACAGGTGCCAAAGTGATGCTAGGTCCATTGTTTTCTTTGCTATCGATCAAACCTTCTTCAGACTCATCAGCTTGCACAGGATCACCCCATCCATCCAAAAGAGTCATCTTGTCGTCTTTCAGATTAGGCCTAACACTGTCTCCATCATGAAATTGCCTACTGCTTTCAGATATCTCTTTCAAATAACTGTCAACAAGATCGCTATCTTCCCAACATTCCACAATACTTGAGTCACTCTCGACATTAGTATCATCGTAATGAACTTCTTCAGGAGGCAATTCACCCCATGCATTAGAATTTGAGGCAGATTCCCACTCCTCATCAAAACATTCTGATGTTGCTGGATTTAACACTTTCTGAGGTGTGGAAACTTCAGCATGGTTCACTGCTGACGAAGAAGAAGAAGGTTTGAACAACTCACTCCATTTCTTCTCCGGGGAAAAAGCATCTCTGTTACTGTTACAGACTGAGACATTCGATTGCTTATTTTCTTTTAACCTTGCCTCAGCCATTCCATAACGTGCTTCCAAGTTAACTACACTAGATCTCAACGGAGCATTGAAGATGTTTTTCTTCCAATCTGCATTTGAGGGGCGGAGTATGTTTTCTGGACATGGAGATGATTTGAAGAGTGTCATCAATCTTTTTGTTTGTTCTTTATCAAGCTCAAACCAAAAGAACTTCTCTGTGTAGTAATTGTTTGCAATTATAGGTCTCATTTCTTCTTCAAGCAAAGGACGACATCTACACGTTGCACGGATTCGTACCTAAAACAGCATAATGAGCATATACTTGCTTAACTAAGATAGTTCAGTATCTTGCGTCTCCAAAAAGAATGAGGGGGAAAAAAAGATAGATAGAAAGAAACCACTATCTGAGCTAACAACTATTGATAATCATAAAACATGTTACAAACTTACTATCACTTCTCTATCATTACTATACTTAGAAGCCCCCATCCAGAAAATTACACAAACAACATTTTATGTATAAACAAGGGATTTCCAGCTTTGTTTGCTTACCTGTGCAGGATATGGTGTAGTCGCAGCACCCTCACTCGTAGTGATCCATGCATTCAGATCAATATTCATCTGGCCACATGACACTGCTTCAAATACACCATGAAGCTTCCGGTCACTATAGTTGAACAGAAAAAGTGGAAGGCCAGGGGTTGCTTTCTTCACATATGAATAATGCCCAGCTGGCAATCCTGCTCAAGAAAACATCAAAGATATACATACATTAACCTCAAAAAAAAATTAAAAAGATATTTGATGATGAGAACACACCAAAAAGCTCATTTTCCAAGCATTCCTTGATAGTGCTATGCTTGCATCCAAATATAATGGCTCCGAGTTCAACTTTTGTCAAATTTCTAGCAGGTGCACCAGCGTTAGCTTTCCAGGAAGTTTCATATTTCTCCTCCAGTGTAATTGTTGTAGTTTTTCTGCCCGCCCCCATCTACAGAGTTGAAGCATTTATTTGAGAATAACTGAAGTGAACTATAGAATAATTGCGTGAAGAAACAACAAGTTAATCACACACGCAAACAATCTCAGTCTATAGAGATCTTTCACTGCACTTCTTTCCCATTGGAAATGGCACGAACCATCAATAATTCAAAGGAGAAGACTCTCATTTAGGCTTGGGTAATTGAACTCAAAAAGTTCTAGTATTAACGCAGCAACAGGGGACGAAGACTCCTAGAAGTTAAGCCAATAGTTGATGCCTTTTATGCGATAAGAAAAGCCAACATATATGTCACCAACTCCAACGACACAAGAAAAGACTGGGTGATGCACTTTGCCTTAGTTGATAAAGCGTCGAGTAAGAACTAAACTAAGCATAATTGCATAAAGCACAAAACTCAATATTGACAGTACTCAAAAGTTTAGAAGCATACATTAAACCCACACGTCGTAAACATATGATAGTCAACACAAGCAATAAATAAAGCGCGAGAATCGCAGGGAGCGAAACGAACAGAGTCAGCATGAGCATTAATCAACGATGAATCAATAAAACCAACCTCAAACAGAAATTGCATTCAACATAACACCAATACTACTAAAATTGTTTGTATGTTTTCTAATCTTCACCATCATTCAAACATAAACGGAAAAATGGGAAAAAAAAAGTACCGATTTTCACCTCGGACTTCAAACAAGCAAAAACGGAGAAGAGTTTCGCGTTTATGAATGTGTGTGAGAGAAAGGATAAAATCGCTGCACACAACTGAGATTGGACGTTGCAGATTTTTCTGAAAGAAATGGAGATCAACGTAGAACAGACTATAGTGGGAAGGAACGCAAAATACTTGTACTTTTCTGTTAAATGTTGCAGAAGTTTTCCATCAAAAGAAGAAAAAAAATGTTGCAGAAGCTGTGTGACAACATGCCAGAAAGGTGGTAGTTGTGGATGAAATGTCGATATTACCCTTGTAATAACAAAGGGTAAAAAGAGTTTGATTGGAGGAATTGGTGTCATCTCCGACTTTGTGCTCGAAAGCGTATTAAACGATTCCGGTAAGTTTTGGACGTTGTGAAATTTTCACCTTTGGCTTTTTTCTATCACAAAATCTCCTGTAAAAATCGTTGAAATCCTCGGTCCTCCTCCCATTTCCTTGGTTCTTCACCCTTTCCCCACCCCTTTCTCTCTTTTCTTAGCTCTCTCTCTCCCTCCTCCCCTGAAGGCGTCCGGGGAGAGCTTCTTCACGGCCACCACGCGCCGGAGTTCAGCTGGGCCTTGTACACCAGCCCGAAGCTGCCGTCGCCGATGATCAGCAGGATTGATGAGCGCTGCCGGCTCTGCTTTGATTCACTATTGCAGATGATGAGGATTGAGGCGAGGATTATTGAAGTGTCCCACATTGGATTGGAGATACTGGCATGAGCCACTTTATATGGTGAGACAACCCTCTCCCTTAAAAGACCTTTTAAGGGAGGAATGAGCTCAATATTTATTTCTAACATGGTATCAGAGCCAACCCAATCCAATGATGCCCCCAATATCGTTGATCCAATGAGGCCCCCCCTCCAACATCGTTGTCAATAGATGGCGTTTGGGATAGTCCACGCTGCGCGTGCGGGGGTGTATTGAAGTGTCCCACATTGGATGCCACGGTGAGGCAACCCTCTCCCTTATACCTTATAATGTCTTTTAAGGGAGGAATGTACCCAATATCCATTTCTAATAAGGATTATACCCCCCACAAAGAAGCTCGCGATGGCCACCAGAATTGCTTGAAGGGTGAGATCCTGGTGTTGTTGCGGCCCCATCATTTTTCACAAAATTTTCGAGAATTCCAAGTATTTCCGAGAATTCCAAGTTGAATTGATAACTTCGAGAATTCCAAGTATTTCCGAGAATTCCAAGTTGAATTGATAACGTGATGGATGTTACTGGCGATGGCCACTAGAATTGCTTGAAGGGTTAGATCCTGCTGTTGTCCCATCATTTTTCACAAAATTTCCGAGAATTCTAAGTTGGATTGATAACGTGATGGATGTTAAAGATGGGAAATTTTGTTCGCCCATTATTTTTCACAAAATTTTCGAGAATTCCAAGTATTTTCGAGAATTCCAAGTTGAATTGATAACGTGATGGATGTTACTGGCGATGGCCACCAGAATTGCTTGAAGGGTTAGATCCTGCTGTTGTCCCATCATTTTTCACAAAATTTTCGAGAATTCCAAGTTGAATTGATAACGTGATGGACGTTAAAGATGGGAAATTTTGTTCAAAGATTGAGGTGAATGGATAAATTAACTTTGTATTTATGGGAATTGAATTGTTTGATAAAGCACATGTTAGTATCTCTTTTCCAAATGCCAAGTTTGGACAACCCCTTCTTTTTTCTGTAGACATTTCAGCCTCAACAAATCTAATTAATCAGAGAAAATAAAATATTATTGACTCAATAAAATAATATAAATGATGTATTTGGTTTTGATCCAACGATTAAACATTGATTTTCTATTTTCCAATCCAATCGGCTGAAATCATTTTCTCATATTGAAATTGAACTAATTTAAATTAAGGTATCAATTTGTTATGATCTGTTTTATTCCGATTCCATTAATATAACATGATAGTGTTATTTATATAATATGATAGTGTTATTTTTATAACAAGTATATAGTATCATTTATAATAGTGTTAGTGTCATTTTCATATAGTATTATTTGTAAAATAATATAGTGTTATTTTTATAACATAATAGTGTTATTTATAAAACCGAATAGTGTTGATGTTATTTATATAAGATCATAGCGTCATTTATAGTAGTGTTAGTGTCATTTGTAGAACTATATAATGTTATTTTTATAACAAGTATATAATGTCATTTATGATAGTGTTAGTGTTATTTTTCATACAGTGTCATTTGTAGAACTATATAGTGTTAGTGTCATTTGTAGAGCGGAAAAATGTTCTTTATAATAGTGATAGAGTAAAGATGATTGAAAGACAGAAAACCAATACGTAACTGAATAGATAACTCCTCAGAAGAGGCCTACGGAAAACTTTCGTTCCTAACTATAATTTTCTAGATAATCCGGTAACTAGGGATTAGACAACTTTATATAATAAAACCCTAATCTGTAAAGCCCATGCATACGTGGGCCTGGCTAACTGAATAATAAAACTAACTTTTAAATAAAATAAAACCTAAGACTCCAGAACTCCAGAAATAATTAATAATCAACAACTGCACGCGCTCCGCGTGTGTAAACCCTCCAAGGACGCTGCTCGCTATCAACTGCTCCACCGGTCGAAACAGCCTTGTCCTCAAGGCTGAAGAAAGGGAACTGCCCACGCATGTCAGCTGAATCCATCCACGTTGCCTCCTCAGAATCCAACCCCTTCCACTTAATCAAAACCTGGGAAACCTGACAACCCTTTCTATCCATAGTTCGTTGATCCAAAACTGTTTTTAGAAGGTAAGCCGGGTCGACAGACAACAACTCATCTGGAAGATCCGGCTGTGCATTGGCCGCTCCGATTGCCTTCCTGAGCAGTGAAACATGGAAAATCGGGTGCACGCGGGAACTTGGCGGTAGCTTTAAACGATATGCCACAGTGCCCACACGAGCTTCTACCTCGAAAGGCCTAAAAAAATGAGGTGCCAGCTTGCGGTTAGTGCCTTGGAATAGAGACGATTGGCGGTACGGTCGAAATTTCAAATAGACCAGATCACCAATCTGTAACACCACATCTCGCCGATGTTTATTTGCCTCCCAAACCATTCGTTGTTGGGCGCGCTCGAGATGGAACCTCAAGTGCTCCAAAACCTCATCTTGAGAGCGCAAGGACTCAGCAAGAGCCTGTACTCTCATTTCTCCTGGCAAGAAACGACTTAAAGTCGGCGGTGGACGACCATAAACCACCTCAAAAGGTGTGGTTCTTGCTGCTGAATGAAATCCCGTGTTATAACAATACTCGGCCCATGACAGCCACCGACTCCACTGCTTAGGCCTATCCGAAGAAAAACAGCGTAGATAAGTTTCCAGGCAGCGATTAAGAACTTCAGTTTGTCCGTCCGTCTCGGGGTGATAGGCAGAACTCATCTTGAGAGTAGTACCCGCCATACGAAATAGTTCTCTCCAAAATGAGCTAAGGAAAATAGGATCATGATCGGATACAATCGAGCTCGGAATGCCATGGAGTCGGACTATTTCCTTTATGAAAATCTCAGCTACTGTTTTGGCAGTAAAGGGGTGGCGTAGGGGTAGAAAATGCCCGTACTTTGAGAGACGATCCACTACCACCAGAACACAATCAATTCCACCAGAGCGCGGCAACCCTGATACGAAATCCAGGCTGATGTCATCCCATACATGAGATGGAATCGGTAATGGATAAAGCAATCCAGCTGGGGACTTCGTCTCATACTTACTCTTCTGACAAACGATACAAGCCGCCACAAATAAAGAGACGTGCTTCATCATACCAGGCCAATAAACATTGGCAGCTAAACGCCTATATGTGCGATAAGCCCCCGCATGTCCGCCTGAAGGTGTCGAATGAAACTCAGCAATTAACTTTGGGACCCAAGCTGACGAAGCTGGAATAACCAAACGGCCTTTATAAAGTAAGGTCTCATGCACCATAGAGTAGTGCTTCGGCCCGTTCTGCCCCTTCTTCAATGCATCCATGATTTTGGCTAAGCCCGAATCTGCCCCAATTTCTTGTTGCAATGCTGACCAGTCCATCTATTGCGGAAACGAAATGGCTGTCAGCTCACCATCTTCACAGCGGCGTGATAAAGCATCGGCCGCACGATTTAAGCCCCCTGCCTTATATACGATATCGAAATCGTACCCCAGTAACTTGGCAGTCCAGTTCTATTGTGCAGGTGTAGTTAACGACTGAGTCAACAGATGCCGTAAACTGCGCTGATCAGTCCGAATGGTGAAACGTCGACCAAGCAAATAATGGCGCCAGTGCTGGACCGCTAATACCAACGCCATAAGTTCTTTTTCGTAAGCTGACTTAGACAATGAATTTGAAGAAAGATGCTTACTAAAATAGGCAATTGGTTGCTTATCTTGCATAAGCACTGCCCCCACGCCCAATCCAGATGCATCACACTCCGCTACAAATTCCTTTGAGAAATCGGGCATACGTAATACTGGGGCGGAAGTTAAGGTACACTTGAGCTCCTGAAAAGCCTTTGCTGCCTCATAAGACCATGCCCATGGACGTGGAACTTCCTTCTTTAGTAATGCTGTCAATGGGACTGCAATCTTCCCATAATTCTTAATAAAACGGCGATAGTATCCCGTGAGTCCCAAGAATCCACGCAGCCTTCGAACATTAGTCGGCGTCGGCCATCGCAGGACCGCTGAGACCTTGGCCGGGTTCATACTCACTCTGTGACTTGAGACTATGTGTCCCAAATATTCTACCTCCTGACGTCCCAATGAGCATTTCTTGGGGTTAATAAGCTGTAAGACCTGGCGGAGGTGTTGCAAATGTTCCTGCCAAGAGCGGCTGTAGATTAATATATCATCAAAAAATACAAGCACAAACCTCCTGAGAAAAGGGCGAAAGATATCGTTCATCAAGTTTTGGAAAGTGGCTGGAGCATTTGTTAGTCCAAAGGGCATAACCAAAAACTCGTAGTGGCCCGAATGAGTGCGAAAAGCGGTTTTGGGCACATCCTCACGAGCTACACGTATCTGGTGATATCCTGCACGAAAGTCCAATTTACTGAACCATAGCGCCCCATGCAGTTCATCTACGAGCTCTTGAATTACTGGAATGGGGTACTTATCCGGGACAATGAGCTTATTAAGCTCACGATAATCCACACAAAAATGCCACAATCCGTCTTTCTTGCGAACCAAAAGCACTGGACTAGAGTACGGGCTCGTACTCGGTTGGATAATGCCTGCTGACAACATCTCACCAACCAAGCGTTCTATCTCGTCCTTCTGTATATGATTATAGCGATATGGTCGGACTGATACTGGTTGGGATCCTAGCTGCAGCACAATGTGATGATCAGTCGCGCGCTCAGGGGGTAGCTCTATCGCCGGTGTGCTCACTGCAGGAAACGCTATTATCACGGCCTCCAACTCGTTTCGGGCAGACTTAGATAAATCTTCCGCTACCCCAAATTGACTAAGTGAATCCCTACCATCCATGGACCACAAAACCCAACATTTGTCCTCCAATTTAAGTGCTCTTATCTCTTGAATTGTGCAGGCTTTTCGTGTGAGCGTCGGATCGCCCCGTAGGCACTTTTGTCGTCCCTCAACCATAAACTCCATGGTTAAATTTTTCCAATTAGCCTTCACATCGCCCAACGTGGCCAGCCATGTTACACCAAGGATTAAGTCCACGCTGCTAAGGGGAAAAACATAGCAAGAGATAAAGAAAGTTTCAGACTCAATCTGAACGGGAACATTTTGACAGACTCCTCTTGCTCGGACACGAGTTCCATCTCCCAGTACCACTGGAAAGCTTGCAGTGGGTTCAATAGTCCAGTTTAACTTCACGACACGATCAGACACGAAGCAATGACTTGCTCCGCTGTCAACCATTAACAACACTCGTGTTCCCTCTACTGACCCAAACAACTTCATTGTTTGGGGTCCCTCAATTCCACGGGATGACAGTGCTGATAGCTGTGGCTGCTCGGTGAATTGCTGCTCTTCAACGTCTATTTCTTCTAAACTTAATTCTGTCACTTGTCCTTCTTCGTCAACAAAGTCATCATCTGTTCCACTGACAAGAACATGCAAGGTTTTTGGGGGACATCTGTGAGTTGGGCCAAATTTTCCACCACATCGAAAGCAAGTTCCAGCGGCCCTATGCTTCTGATAAGTTTCTTCGGACATGTTGCGATATCGACGAAAGTCCCGTGCGCCAGAGGAGATCGCCGGTGTCCGCTGCGGTTGAGGGTTTATAAGTGAGGAATGTGGAGGCAAAAGCGCGCGGTTCACAGAGGTCGCAACGTAATTGGGTCACGTTGAGTAGCTTTGAGGGCCTGGCGGTGGGTCTACTTGCCGAACCATTTGGACAGCAGTTGCATAATTTGTGACAGCAGGATGTTGAATTTGTATCCGAATCGATTTTTTTAATCCACCTAAGAACCATCCCAGCATTTGTTCATCGGTGAGATCTGGAAGTTGAGAAATCCTGCTTTCAAATGCTGTGATATATTTCTCTGAGGACCCGATCTGTTTTTGTCACGACCGCACTTGCTAAGGATAGCAAATTCGGGGAAACCGCGACTAAGGGAGGGGATTTAGGAGCGGGATTTAGAAAGGGGCATATTCGATTTCTTGATGACTCGACTTGTATAAGGAAATCAATTGAAATATCTAGATATCAAAGAAGGCCACAAGAGGACCGTACATAATATTATCCAGAAATGGGTGTTCAATGAGTTTGAGTACATTATTAAAATAATACATATTGTTTGACAAATGACATAATATCTTAACATAATCAGTGTTCGCAGCGGAATAACAATTTGAGTATATGTATGAAGACATATACTCTACTCTGAGGTAATCATCCTAGATCGACAAAAGCTCCGCTTGCACACTACATCCTCGATCACAGCTCAACCTGCACATTTAAAAATACATGCAGGGCTAAGTACAAAAGTACTTAGTGGACACTTGCCGAAATTTACATACATGCATAATATTTTATTGTCAAGCCTTTCAACAGTAGTAAGATACGAGGGTTTTCCTTTAAAGACTCGTATTTACCAAACACAATATCATTTCTTTCATCAATAACCCGCGCAGGTATTTTATATCATTAATCACCATATCAGTAACTCGTGCCGAGAGGGAGGCCTCCCTCTACGGACACTATGATCGGCCAACCCGCTAGATGACTCACGATCACAAGGTGTACACTAATTCCGAAGGGATTTGCGGTCCCATCCAGAATCCGAATTCGATTAACATCAGATAGGCAATTAATAATAAAACATAAAGCATTTAGGCATTTACAATATCATTTAAATTCATAAGCATAAAGTCTTAACAATTCTAATATATAATTTTAGTTTATACGTAGAAAGCCTACCTGAATAGCAGACTCACGGTTTAGCTCTAACTCTGGTGCTTGACCTTTAATCCGAGAAAATAAAATAAGATTCTAATTCTCGAAAAAATCTCAATAAATGAGGATGCGTGAAATGATTATGCATGACTCATATTCCTTTAATTAAATTATGAGATGCTAATCCTATTTAAGGAATTA
Organism: Salvia miltiorrhiza; assembly: GCF_028751815.1. Classification (NCBI taxonomy): domain Eukaryota; kingdom Viridiplantae; phylum Streptophyta; class Magnoliopsida; order Lamiales; family Lamiaceae; genus Salvia; species Salvia miltiorrhiza. Next base: position 24,276,501 of record NC_080394.1, on the reverse strand, counting down.
AATCTCGTCTTATGAGGTCGGATTATTAATCTTTAATAATCTACTCATCTTAAAATAATCTAATTCACTTACTAATTAATAATTAGTAAGTCTTAAAATCTTCTCTAATTAAATTTAATAGAATAATTATGACGACCCAATTAAAATAAAATAATCAAGGCCCAAAAGGAATTTAATTCGAGCCCAAAAGAATAAATTCGAAGCCCAGTGCATTAATAATATTAGGCCCAACATCAATTAATTTCTAGAGCCCAACAAATGAGGCCCAAGATAATAAAATCATGAAGCCCAATAAGTGAGCCCATCATCACCCTTAAAATAATTAGGATTAATAAAGAGGCCTAGAATAATTATTCTTATTGGTTAAATAAATAAATTTCATTGGACTTAATCAATTAAATCGTAGGAGCCCAAGTAATATAAATTCGAAACCCATTATTAACCCAATAATAGAAGCCCATTTATATAAATTTGAAGCCTATTAAATAAATAATGGGAGCCCAAAAGAAAGCCCAAAACAATAAAAATAAGCTTTAGCCAAGGATTGGCCCAACAAAATTCAACATCGCGTTCCTTCTCCTTCAATCTCGGTCCCTCTCTATTTTCTATCACAAATCACGCCTATCTCTCACGTCTCTTTCTCTCTATCTTTATTAAAGTAAAATACTTTTCTCTCATTATAATTCGGTTCCTCTCTTTTTTTTTTTAAAGCTGAACACTCTCTCTTTCTCTCAATTATTAAGAAGTGAACACTGCTCATCATCTCTCTAAATTCTCAAGATTCGAACACTGCTCAACATCTCTATCTCTCTCTCGCTCGATCAGCCGCCCCCTCACGAGTTCCACCGCCAACGGTTCCGGCGAGGCTGAAATCATCGCCGCTCCGCCCTCTGGACGTTCCAGCCGTCGCCGAGGAATTCGCCCCGACTGCTGCTGTTCACGGCGTCGCGGCCTGGAGTTGCAGAGCTCCGAAATCCGGTCGCCAGCGAGGCCGCCGCGTGGAGCTGCTGCCGCTGACTGCTGCTGTTCTGCTCTGGTATGGGTCGCGACCAGCGGCGCTAGGCCTTCGGCCGCGCCATCCCGCTCAGCCGCCTGGAACTGCTGCTGCTCGCCCGGAGTCGCGGCTGCTGCTGTTCGTGGAGCACCAAGGCGAGCTTCTCGCCTGAAACCGCCGACTGCTGTTCGGTTAATGGCGAGCCGGGGAGTCCGCCGTTTCCAGCGTTTCTCCGAGTTCCGAAGCCGGTGAGAGCTCCATCGTCGCGTCGTCCTCCCCAACGCCCCTGTCACTCCGAAATCTGGAGATAGCCGCTGCCTTTGCCGTTGCTGAAAATGGAGGACCAGCGAGCTTCGTCGCGCCGCTGTCATTGGGAAACCGGTGAACGCCTGCTGCTTCACCCACGAGTCGCCGCCCACTCGTCGTCTCTCGGCCCGACTGAACAGGGCCGCGTCCCTCGTTGTCTAAAAGCTAAGTTCTCTCTTCTTCCTTCATCCTTAGCGTAGTTTCTTCTCTACTATGAAAATGGCGTGTGGTTTGGAGTTTGGGGTTTTACTGTATTTGTCTTAGCAACATACGAACAAAGGCAGCCTAGGGGTACATCTTCCACAATTCTTATTTTCCTAGTGGTGAAAGAGTGCAGCCTGTTCTTGCTTTGCATAAGAGTTATTGGTGTTTGCACTATAAAGAGTGTAACTTTGCTAAGTTCATTATGCGAAGTCATGTTTTCTATCATAGTGAAACTGATCATGCTTTGGTATGAATGCTTTACTGGAATGGATATTTGAGATAGAATCAATACCTTGAATGTTTGTGTTGGTTGTTGAATGAACTGCTCGTTGGTGTTGAATGAAGCAAGAATTAACTGATACTTGAAAATTTCTTTGGCAGAGAATGATGAAAACGTTTAAGTGTGGAATGGGTATGAGATGAGGATTAATAGCTGCTGAAATCTGAAACCAAATGAAGGTGTTCGGGTGTGAAAATTTTGCAAATATGCTGCTGGAGCTGGAGTCAAAGAAGAATATTACACAGGCGTGGAGCTGGAGTCAAAAAAATGTCCAGAATAGATGGCTGAGCATGCGCTTAAGGGATAGCTGCAGATTTCTTTCACACACATACACTATTCCTTTTTTTTTTTTAAGTGTTGGTAGATAGATAGAAAAATAGGGGTTTGTAAAGTGAAGTATAAACAGAAGCAATAATTCTTGTCTTGGAATTTCTATATCTGTAATATTGTATTGCATTTTTTTTAAATAAAATCCAACTACCGGGTTTTGTTAATATCGCGTGTTTATGAAACTACTCGATATCTGCTTCCTTTCTTAGCTAGAATAAATTCTAAATTAAATCCGTAGATTTAATTCTTCATAAACCGGAATAAATCACGACTCAAGAAATAATAATAGAAAAATAATTCTATTGTGATTAATAAATAACATGACTTAACTAAGTCAGTTATGAATCTGAAACAAATAATTTATTGGCTTACTCAATAATTCTCATCGCGGTTTTATTTACGCGAAGCTACTGACTTGGTAATAAAATAATAATCCTGCTTAATTAGAATATAATCCAGTGTCATAAGTTGAATTTAAATAATAAATAATTACTGGGTTTAAATATAATAAAAGAGCGGGTTGTTACAGTTTTATCATACTCAGAGCTTCAAAGCCATTGATGGCAGTACCATCTCCGAAGCGAACTAGCAATTCATTTGAAAATCGAGACCACGCCGGTGTAGGACAGCGACGCAATAACAGTTGAACCCACGACATTACTGGTCCAGACATAGCAATCAGAGCTATCTCATGTACGAGAAAATATTGTTCTGCTCGCACCAACCATGCCAAGGCATCGGTTCCGTCGAAACTGGGTAGGTCCATCTTCTGGAGAACCTGAAGAGGGTTGGTTTGGTCAACTGTCTCGTGACTGCCTTCTCCTGAATCGTCCTCGTGTGGAATTTCGACCAGTAACTTTTTCACCAAGGCATCAAGTTTTGCCTCCATTGATGCGTGCCTGGCGTCCACCGAAGCGTTTCGCGATTCCGCCATTGCCTGGGCCGCTCGCAATTCCTATACCGCACCAGACAAGTTCTCAACCATCTTCTCTAATCCCTCCAATCGTTGTTCGTTACTCCGAGTGCTCATCACCATCGTTTTGGATCCGGCAGGTCAGACCAATTTGATAGAGTAAAAATGATTGAAAAATAGAAAACCAATACGTAACTGAATAGATAACTCCTCAGAAGAGGCCTACGAAAAACTTTTGTTCCTGACTATAATTTTCTAGATAATCCAGTAACTAGGGATTACACAACTTTATATAATAAATCTCTAATCTGTAAAGCCCATGCATACGTGGGCTTGGCTAACTGAATAATAAAACTAACTTTTAGATAAAATAAAACCCAAGACTCCAGAACTCCAGAAATAATTAATAATCAACAACTGCACGCGCTCCGCGTGTGTAAACCCTCCAAGGACGCTGCTCGCTATCAAATAGTGTTAGTGTCATTTCTATATAGTGTTGTTTGTAGAACACGATAGTATTATTTATATAACATAATAATGTTAGTGTCATTTCAATATAATGTTAGTGTCATTTGTAGAACATAAAAGTGTTTAATATTATTTATATAACATGATAGTATTAGTATAGTATCATTTGTAGAATATAATAGTGTTATTTATATAACATGATAGTATTAGTGTCATTTGCATATAGTATCATTTGTAGAACATAATAGTGTTATTTATATAACATGATAGTGTTATTTGTAAAATAGAATAGTGTCATTTATATAACATGATATTGTCATTTACACATAATGTCATTTGTATAACATAATATTGTCATTTAATGTCATTTCTATATAATGTTATTTGTAAAACAAAATAGTGTCATTTATATAACATGATAGTATCATTCCTTATAGTGTCATTTATTAATGCATATAATATTTTTTTATTAAGAGAAATTGTGTCAAAGAAAAAAGCTTATTAATGCAGATAGTGTCATTGAATAAGAAAATAATATTATTTATATATATTAAAAGTGTTATTCAAATATAAATATAGTATCAATAATTAATGTAGATAATATAATTTAATAAGAAAAATAATATCATCATACATAATTAAATGTGTCATTCAAATATAAATACAGTATCATTTATTAATGTAGATAGTTTAATTTAGTAAGAAAAATAAAGAAAAGAAACTACAGTAAAAAAAGTAAAAAATAAAAACTGAAAAGAAAGAAAAAAAACCGTAGTAAAAAAAAACTGAAAAGAAAAAATAAAGAAAAATAAAACTGAAAGGCAAAAGAAAGAAATTGAAAAGAAAAGTAAAAGAAAGCAACTAACCAGAAATCAGAGAAAATCTCGTCACTTGCCACCAACAGGTTTCGAACCCGCAAGTCTTACATATAAGGTGCGGGTTCAAACCAAATGAACTAAGGTGATTGGTAAGATGGAATTGAATGAAGGTGGAATGGAATAGAAGTAGGAATAGAATGAAGATGAGAATGGAATGATTTTTTTTTTTTTGATCGGACAAAGTAATATTAGAAGTTAACAGTTAGTACCCCAAACACTCCAAGAAATCACCAAGCCCACCTTATCTCTCCAAACACCAAATTCGCTCCCAATGGGGATCGAACCCGAGTCTCATCACTAAAGTGAGGATGAGAATGGAATGATAAACCTTAGGTGATTCTTATGCTTGGTATGTACAAGGAATACCAAAGGAATGAAATTGTGGTTCTTTGTTTGATATTCATTCTTATGATTCATAGCTAGAAATATAGTTTATGAATGGAATGAAATTATTTTATTTTATTAAATATCAATCCATGTATATGACGTGTAATATGTTGCATGATTTGCATCAATTTCAATCCATATATTATACTATTGCTTATATTAAGTTGATAATATTTTATTTTTTTAAAAAATATTTTTTATATTTTGAGTAAATAATAATAATAATAATAATAATAATAATAATAATAATAATAATAATAATAATAAATAATGCATGTTTCATACAAATATACATGTCAAAACATAAATTTAGAATGATTCAGAATGGAATGGAATGGCTAATATCATGGTAGGTGGAAGGAATAGTGATTTTCATAGATGTAGGAATGGTGATTCCAAATAACATGGTGATTCCTAGCAAAAAAATATACCAAACAAAGGAATGGAATGAAGGTAGGAATCACCATTTTATTCTCACCTTCATTCCACCATACCAATCACCTCCTAAGTGTTCTGATGTTAAATAAAACACGGATATTTTATATATTATGTATTTAGAATCGGGTCAAATCTAACCCGATTGTATGGTACACCTGGGTCAACTTTTCTCTCTAGGCAAAGTTGTCTCTTCAAGTCTTTCAGATTTGAAATTTTAGAAGGGTCAATATTTATTTATTTATTTATTTATTTATTTATTATGATATATAATAATTTATTCAGCATTTAATTTAATTTTTTTGGCTAATAATTGAGTTTGAGTAGGGGTGTGTAGAAATTGAGCTGACCGAAAAAACTGACAAAAATAGGTCGAATCGATCATTTTTTTTGTTATTGTCGGTCGGTTCAGCCCATTTTTTTAGAAAATTCGATTTTCTCTGCCGATTCGATTTTTCCAGATTTGGTCGATCGAAAACCAAATCGACCAATAATATATATATATATATATATATATATATATATATATATATATATATAAATGTATATATTATTTTTTGCTTTTGAATTTTCCTAACCCTAATTTCATAAGTCATCTCATATTCTCATTTACCTCTTATTCTTACAGTCACAGTCATGCAGCGCCTTTCCCCACCCCAGACCAAAACTCGCCTCGCCTCCCCTAGTCCAGATCAGCAACTGCGACTCTGCGAGACCTCTGGCGAAACGCCACACGCGATGCCACTCCTACCGAAGTTTGCCACCGGCCCGCAGCCACCCAGATAGCGTCGCGCGACGCTGTAGCCCGCAGTAGTCCAGACCTCTGGTGGCCCCTTCCGTCGCGCCAGCCCACAACCACCCAGACCGCACCGCGCAAATTTGAATTTCGTGTAATAGTTAACATTGCACTGTTATGTGAAAATTTATCGCTTAAGTGTATAACAGATCAAATTGCACTATTACATGAAAATTTGTCGATAAAGTGCGTAAAGTTCAAATTTCATTGTTACACACAAATGTTTACATGCAAATTCTTCAAAAATTGTGTATACTTTAAAATTTTCGTGTATTCTTCGACAAAATGTGTAATGATTTATTTTTGTGTGTATGCATGTATTTTTTTCCATGTAAGCAAGAACAACATAACAACCCATAACTCAATAATCATAATAACAACATGCATTTTCATTGAAAATATTTACTTGTCGAAAAATCATCAGAAACTAGTTGAAAAATCCCAAAAAATCACAAGGTGCCGGAAAATATCATTTTCGGGATACCGCCAGTAATGTTGGGAAAAATGATGTTTGAGATAATGTCAGGGAAGAGGATGGTTGAATGTTGTTTTTTTTTACTCTATCTGTCCCAACTATCTTGAGACCTTTTTTTTTTGCACGAAAATTAAGAAAGTAATGTTTTGTGTGCATGTAAAAAAGTTAAAAATGTGAATAAAAGGTAAGGAAATGTCTCAAGATAGGTGGGACGCCCAAAAAGAAAAATATCTCAAGATGAATGGGACGGAGAGAGTATCTTTTATTACATTTTCGAGGAAAAAAAAATATTAGTAAGAATATTAAAGCCATATTAACACTAAAAAACTACTTTTCCCATTGTTTTATTCTTAAAATTTCCTATTACTACACGGTTTTGACTACATTAGGGTATTGCCTCTTCATTGGGGCTTTGAAGATTAATCTCACTCACACAAAGCAAACTAATAATTTTCTAAAGGGATATTGGGCTGTAAATGCACAAACTTTTTGTATTTTATGAAATTTAAGATGACTTTTATTTTCTGCTCACAAATACAAGTGATTTATGCTTAATTGTTCTAATTTAAGGGGTTTGCATGTGCATATTTTAAGTTAAATCTTCTGAAAATTGGTGCGTTTTATGGCTTGTTTTATGCTTTGCAGGAGATTTAGGTTTTATAGTTGGAAGAGTGTAATTTTGGAGATTTTGGGTTAGAATGGTGTTTTTAGGCGTACTCTGGTGTGCAAAGCTAAAAAGCCCGCTGCAGAGCTGAAAAGCCCGTGCCAGAGTAGAAAAGCCCGTTGCAGAGCAGAGCAGAGCTGCGAGGATAGCTTTGTAGCAGAGCAGAGCTGACTTGCAGAGTCAGAGCCGAAATTTTCAAAGCTGAACTTCCCTAGTAGAGCAGAACAAACATGTCAGAGCAGAGCTAAATCAGAGCATAGCTAAACTCGACAGAGCTGACTACGCGCCAGAGTAAACTTGACAGAGTCAACATATGCAGAGTCAACTTATGCAGAGCTGACTTTCAGCTCTGCACTACTTGCCAGATCTGAACTTTGCAGAGCTGACTTTCAACTCTGCACTATACTTTGCAGAGCCGAGTTTCCAGAGTTCGCTAATGTTGCAGAGCTACGATTTTCGCCAGAATGGAGATAACTTGCAGAGCACGATTTTGATGGACTTACCTTCTCTTACACGATTCTATTTCCTTTAGAGTCCAACTTTACATGACAAGTTTGAAAGTGATCAAGATTGAATTGAAGTCTATAAATAGGGCCATACTTTTCATTGTAATATATTCTCTCATTGCCCTAATCTTTAGTTTCCGCTAGGCAGCCGAAGGCTTAGGTTTATTGCTTTCTTAGTCTTAGTTTTGATTCATGTTCTTAGTTAGTTTAGTATAGTTCTTTCAATTCATGTTTTTGATTAGTTTTTTGTTTAGAGTTGTAATTACGTGACAGATTGCTTCTCGAGACGATTTTATGGTATTTCTTAATCAAGTTTACTTATTTGCTTTTACATGCGTTTCTTTAAATTCTGCTATTTAAATTCTGCACTTTTAATTATGCAATTTAGTTTATGCGTTTTTATGATGCTTTCCTTTAAATTATGCAATTTCGTTTCTGCCTATCTAGATTAGATTAGAAGCTTTTAAATTACAAGTATTTAAATTCCTAGTTAGTATTTAAATTCCAAGTTCCTTTACTTTTATGCGTTTAATTCTTGCCTAGGGTTTTATAGTTTAATTCGCCTAGATAATTTTAAGTTTAAGTTTCTAGTTAAGTTTAAATTCAAGTTAAGTTTACTTTCCAAGTTTTAGTTAATAATCCTTAGTTTACTGTTTTCGTGTGACATAATTAATTGCCCTTAAAGATCTTCCTTGAGAGATGACATTGGGTCAACTTACCATCGTTAGGATGTCCTTGTTCTATTGCAAGTCAACTTAGAGGTGTTTCTAGTTGAGTCAACAAGAACTTAACGTCTTTTTTTATTTTTGATACCGACAAGAAAAAACTCTAATTATTGGTTTTTGTTTACACAATTTATGCTATATTTCAGCATTGTCTAACTATTCGTAGTTTTTAACTGTTTCAGATTGAATTTATTTAGAGTGAAATATGTATTCTGGCATCCACGTCGACAATAAATTTGAGTTTTTTCTTATCAGTATTAAAAATCAGAAAAAACGTTAAATTTATGTACTTGTGAGCTAAGTCATATTAAATTTCAAAAAAATGTAAAAAAAAATTGTGTATTTACGGCTAATAACCCTTTTCTAAACAAACAACAATAAGGGTGTGTTTGAAAACTAAGTTGAGATAAGTCCATCTACACAAACCTAATGAAACGTAACTTGGTTGGGCTTGTTATGTTATGTAGGTTGTGCATTTGGTAGAACCTTTGCAAAAGCATGTAAATAGATGTTCAGTGTTTGATATCCAAAACCAATACCAAGTTAAGAGCATGAAATGACCAAAATACCTAGAGATCTTATGGATTATTATGATGAGATCTTTGATCTGAAGCCAATTTTTCCCAGAGATCCACTCAAATGGAAGAAGCATCAAACCCCAAATTTCCGACAACAACAACAATTCTTCATCAAATTCTATTGCAGCAACCCCAAAATTGATCTATTTTGATAGCTCAAATTCACCACAAATGGATTAAAGCTCCATAAATCTTGACTACTCTCTAACCTTTGAAATTACACATTTCTCGTCTTCCACAAAGGATGATTCCAACAGCAACGACATATACTATCCTTACTCACAAAAAAGGGTTAATTCTTATGCAGCAACAAGAACTCCTGCACAAGCCATGGATCACGTCGTTGCCGAGAGTAAGAGGAGAGAGAAACCAAGCCAACTCTTCATCAGTCTCTCCAAAGTCGTGCCAGGCCTCAAAAAGGTTGGATTTTTTTCAACCAATTTCGATTGAAGCAGTGTCACGCCGTGAAGAAGAAAAACCACCGTCGTGGGCCTGTGGCAGCCAAACTATTCTCTCTCTCTGGTCGTGAAGAAGAAGAAATCCATGGCGACCATCTCTGAAGAAGAAGCCACTCTCGATTCTCTCTCTCTCCCTCACTCTTCCGATCAGTGCACCTCCGTGAACGGCTCCGGCGAGGCTGTGTCCGGATGAGGGCGCCGCCTCTAGATGCCTCGGTCAATTTCTCAACCAAGCAACCCTCTCAACCAATTTTCCTAGTTCCCAAACCTCAAAATCGAAAATAGCCCTAGTTCCCTTGCCCATATTTAATACCGCCATCGTTGCAACTACTGACAGCCGGCGAACGTCAGTGAGAAACGACGATGTCGACTAGGGCATGGTGGTGGTGGTGGTGGTTGTGGTGATGGGAATTGGGGGCAATTGTGTGAACAAAAAAATTAACAAGGCTTACCGTAGCTTTGAGCTTCACAAACCAAGGGTGATTCCCAGTTGTAATTCCTTTGAGGAACAATGATTTAGCCTCGGGCCAGCGTCCAACTTCGGACCTTCCACTTAATTTTACTTACTTATCAAACATAAAAAAAACTCTATTAAACACCTAATAAGCCCTTAACTTACCTATCAAACTGGGCCTAAGGGCATGTTTGTTTGGCACGGATTCTGTCCTGGGAAAGTAATCTGATTCCAAAATGTTAAATTCATGTGTTTGGTTAAATTTTTGTCAGATAGAGAAAGTAATCAGAATCCTAAAAACAAGGAAAGTAGTACAACTTTTCAGGATTCTCATTCCTAGCTTTTCTTAGGTATTTTTTTTTCTCATTCTTAGGATTCTTACTTACATATATATCCAATATTATTTTTTTATAAAATGAAAATTATTATTATTATTATTATTATTATTATTATTTTAAGAAAATCATAATTTAATTTTTAGAATTATGAATCATACTTATTATTATTATTATTATTATTATTTTTATTATTATTATTATTGTTATTATTATTATTATTATTAATTAATTAATTAATTAATTAATTCATGAATTATTTTAAGAAATCATAATTTAATTCTTAGAATTATGAATCATACTTATTATTATTATTATTATTATTATTATTATTATTATTATTATTATTATTATTATTATTATTATTATCTAAGAAAAAAAATGAATTTAATTTTAGAATTATAAATCATTTAGTTAATCTTAATAATGTACTTTGTTGTTGCTATAAAATTAAGGGGAAATATCACTTTAATTCTTACATATATTAATTAAATATATTTATTTAATGATACAATCCAGAATCCTAATAATTAGTTTTGATATTTCCAAACACTGGATAATGAATCTATTAGGATTCATTTTTCATGGAATCATTTTCCTGGGCCAATTCATATTACTTTCCTAACAAACAAACATGCCGAGTCTTTTTATTTTTATGAAGAACAATTAGAGAGTTCTAAAATACTTATTGAAGTTTTAATTTTCAAATAAGCAAAGTATTAAAAATGAAAGCGCAGGATAATTGGATGAAAGGCAGAGAGATTAGCAAAGGAAACATAGAGGGATCTGAGCGGGTGGAGAAACTGAAGAAAGGGGGCGGAAATTACGAAGTATAAACGAACTACTTAACAAACACTCACCAACTCACTGTCTCTCATTACTCACTAAGCTCACATTGTAATACCCGTCGCCTTCTCATTTCTCATTTCTCGCTGTACACGCAGAAAATTAGCTCTCTTGAGCTTCGATTTCCTGTTGGATCTCTGCGGTTATTGGAAGTTGAGCACCATGGAGTCCGCCGCTGTTCTCCGCTCCTTCGAATGTTAGCGTTTACTCTTCATCTTGTGTTTGTGTGGTTCAATTTGTGTTTTCAGATATGCACGCATTTGTGTGTTTGGTTGTATAGTTCGCATGATCTGAAAATGCATTGACTCTGCGTTTTATGATCTATTTGTTTGAAATTGTTTTGCTGTTTAGCGGACATTGTATTAGTTTAAGATTAGTTTGTGCTGTGATTAGAACACAGGCCTTTATTTCTATTTTCTCTGTAAATTTTTACATGTTGCTAGTTATCTGGGAGTGCTGTTGTTTCGTTTTCTTATTGTGAGCTGACACAGATGCAAAATGATGTAAATTTAGAAATGATAAGTATGGGTGGTAATTATTTATAACATCTTAGCACCGGAATAGTTTATGTCACACTACGAATTTGGAAGAGGAAAGAATGAAGCAGCAGGTTTTTAACTTTGTGTGAACTATGCACTCTGTATGTATCTATTTTTTGTAGCCAGTTTTGGTTCGATCATCATGCTTGTAATGAAATTTGCTGCGAAGGATTCATGAAGCAGAAAGAATATCCTGATCAGAATAACCTATTTGTGTGCCGAGTTCATAGTTGTCCTTCATGTTTTGATGTTCTATTATAAAAATATTATGATCTTGGAAACTGTTGAATTGAGTGGTCACATTATTTAACCAAGCAAAATTGCTATCATGCGCCTCTTCTTATTAATCTAATCTCGTTTTTACTCAATTGTCTTAGATTTTACTACATCTTACTCGTATTCTTGATATCAATTTTTGATTGAGTGGTCATAATATTAACTATTGCAAAACTGCTAGTAACTTGGGCTCTATAAAGTAATCCAACCTTTTTTTCACTCTTTTATATCATATTTGCCTATGAAATATATATTCAACTATTCAAGTAACACGGTATCTGTGTAAGCAGTGCAGCTCTCAAATTTTTGTACCCTCACAGTTGGTCAATTTCCTTTGGGTACATTCCTTAGAAATGTTTTTCCACAATGATGACTCGTTTTGACATTTTTCTGATGGTCCACTGTGTAAAATAGGTATTGGTGATATACTCAATCCGTCCCACCTAAGTTGATCAATTTCTTTTTGGTAATAAAGTGAAAAGGTCTTTCCATATAAGGAAATTGATCAAGTTAGTTGGGACGGCCCAAAAAGGAATATTGATCAAGTTAGTTGGGATGGAGGGAGTACGATTGTGTGCCTCAAGGTTCAGAATTTTCTTGAATAATAGTACCAGTTTAAGTGAAAAGCACATAGAAAGATGTCCTTAGATACTATTGTGATATGGGTTCTGCTGGCAAACATCCTGCTGGAGAAGAGGGTGGGTTTCTCTGGCAGGCGGCTAAGAATCCTAGTTGTTGGTAAAAAAAACCACATCATAGTATGGCTTATTTCAAGTTTCCTTTTGCTTTTTTGTGGTTCTAACAGAAAATTAGGTTGGAATAGATTTTTACAACACCTATTCATGAGAAATGCATGCATAGGGATGAAAATAAGTATGTATGCCCTGAAGGCAAGTATTAATGTATCCGGAAATTTTCATGATATTCGCAATACTTTCATATGTTCTTGGTCACTATGATTAACAGTGGGGTAAGGAAATTTCCATTGAGGTTTGGATTTATATCAATTTCAATATGTGTTTGTTTGTTCCACTCCAGAAAAAAGAAAGAAAGTTAGTCAGTTAAGTAATATAAATAAGACAAATATTGAGCAAATAGGACTTTTTTTCTAAATATATTTTGACCGATACTGATAATCAATCAATATTTCCCAAAAAATAAGATACCAATTTTTGTGCAAGTACTGATACTCTCAACCTTGCCTGGAGGGATTAGGTTTTCAGCAGACTCAACTGTTGATTCATCATGTAGATATGTGGTCTATGTAAGATTGTAAATTGGTCCGAAATAAATTCAAACTTCATATCTTGCCAAAACAGCAGTTTTTCTTACATATAAATTGCTCAATCATATATAAAGCAGCTATTTGATGACATTGTGCTTTCAGATGCGGTTGGCACAAATTCCCTTCTTAAGTTTGTTCTTCAAAGACCTGGCATGGTTACAATGAATGGTGCTGCTTACTGTGGCCTAAGTAAACTGCCTGCCTGTGGTGGAAAGAATCTTTCATCTAGAAAAAGACATGGGGCACTACTTGTTTCATGTGCAAAGACCTCTGAAGCTACTATTTCAGCCAAAGCCAAAGGTGGGTTGTCATTATTCTCCATTGCTATTGAACAACAGATGTCTTGAGTACATAATAAATTTAGTTCTTTTTGTAATTATTAGTGTTTGAAATCATATCATGTCTACTTCCACTGCAGGTGATCCTAACGGAGCTGTTCTGTCAAATGGTGCACTAGAGAAAAAAACACCAATAAGTGCAACTTTTCCCACTGGTTTTGAGGTGTTATTTCGGATTTCATCTTGTTTCATTCATATTTTTCTCTCAAAATGCTTTATTTGTTAATGCAGAATCAACCATAGATTAGTAGATTCAGTAACTTTTCCTGCAGCCCCTCCTTCGTTCTTCAATACTCAAATTGATTTATAGTTCGGTGTTTCCTTCAATAGGAGAAACGTTTGAGATACAAACACTTTTTTTGCTCACAAACCTTTGACTTTGTGATTGGTAATCATAAAAGTACACAGTACTGATGAACTTTAATTAGCTACAGCTGTTAAGAACAGATTGTGTACCCAAATGATTATTGTTTATTAGTGTTAGGCAGTAGGTGTTGAATATGAAAGAACTGATTTGCGGACTCAAAAGCTGTGTGCAAGGTCTTATATTTGCTCATATGTGGTAAATCAGAGTTGAGCCTCTTATGGTCATTGATGAAGTATTAGAAGTGCGAGGGTTGCTAACAGTTGAATCTCACATGGTGGAAAACCAGGAGTATAAACTGTAGTACATCACATTAATCACCGTAGCTTATCGCCGATAAGAGTCATTGTTTAGCTTTTTCAGAAAAGCTCATGTGATTATAATTCTATATCTCTATGTAGATCTTCTATCATTAACCTAAAAAATAACTGAGAATATACTTTTTGGTAATTGATAGCACTCCACAAAGATGTACTCCCTTTAGCTGTGATTCACCACATTCATCATTCATAGAATCCCTGAATGCCATATAAAGCGTTTTCTTGGATTTAGCAGGTGGTTGTGAATTTCTTCCTTTTACTGTTCTTTGGCATATCACAGTTTTAAGCGAGTATCTTGGATTATTGCTCTATTTACTTTAAAAAATATTAATGTATGTTCTTTTTCAGGCCCTGCTGACAGAAGTTTGTGATGAGACGAAGATCGCTGAGCTGAAAGTCAAGGTAGATAATCTTTCTATATAAGCTGGCTCTTCAATCCAGTTACTATCTCTGACTTCTTTTACTGGACTAGCAAATTTTATAATTTCTAAAAGCTTGCGACTCATTTAAAATTCAGTGGGAGCAGATGTTAGATGAATTTGATAGATATCTCTGTTTTACGATAATCCCAATACATTTCAGTCTTGGGAAAATTCAATTTTTCACTTCTCAATTTTAAGTTAGATTTCAAACCATCTACTTTTATTGTATTTTTTAATCAAGACAAATTCAACATTAATCTTAAAAACAAAACAAATTATGGACATCAATTAATTGCAAAAAAAGAATTCTAACAATCACAGAGCTGCATCATGTCCTTAGAAGCTGGAAGCAGAAGTCTTTTTTATGATATAACTTAAAGAGAGCTAAATTTAGTCATAAATATAGTGATTAAAATTTAAAGAACTCTTAAGATGGTACTAGTTCCGTTTGTTGAGTTGATCTTCAACCTTATCTTCTTGTATTCTCTTCACTTCTTCCATCTTGAATTTTTCTTCCTATTCAATTAGGGGGCATTTACTTTGAAGGATTAGCCTTGATAGATAAAAATAATAAGGCTAATCGCTTGTTTACTTTGATGGATTGAAATTTTTGGATATCCAAAGTCTCTTGATTATATATATCATTTGAGCTAGTTTTGCTTGATTCTTATCCCATCAAAAGGGTGGGATTGGAGAAATCATACTATTGAGGATAAAAATACTCAATCACCCATCTTATCAATCATGTAAAGTAAACGCTCCCTTAGAATATGTCAGAATTAGATTGAGATGCTTTGCAAAACTCCTTAAATGTATAGTAAAAACTTGAGGATAGTTTATACTTGGGGATTTTGCTATTGAGTGACCCAAAGCTTGTTTGTGCCATACTACTGCCATTGTATGGCCCTCTTTTGTGTCTTGGCTTGTGCAAATTGCAGCATGATGCTGCTGTCAAAATTGAGGCATATTCTCAAAGGTGGAATCCCTCCTCGCATCTTTCTGGGTGGGGTGCTAGTTTTAGCAGTTGCGCTCTCCTAGCAGCTTCCTGTTTACTTCTTGCAGTGCAATGAAGTTCTTATTTGCTTTCATTTCCTAGTTGTATACAATCCATTACTGTGAAGACTTTGAACCGCACATAAAATAATAAGAAAGCTCGGAAATTGACCAAAAGTTAGCTTGATGATATTTTATTCATTCAGATAACCTAGCTATCAGAAACTCCACCACATCTTGAACATTGGACTATTATGCATGCACACAAGGAAAAACAATATTTAGTGACGAGAGAGAAATTGTTCATTTAAGCAACAATATTTGGAGTAACTTGCAGAACTATTAGCTGACTGCTATTGATTTCACTGATCCATGCTTTTGACATGATTTTGTATGGATTTCTCCCACCATCATATAACAGTTAGGAGCCTTTGAGATCCACATGAAGCGGAATATTGATGGCCCGGCAATACCCGCACCTGTTGTTCCTCATGAAACAGCATCTTCTGCTCCAAGTAAACCTGTTGTTCCTCCTCCACCCCCATCTAAATCTTCTGCAGAGAAAGTGAGTCCATTTACAAATGTCTCTGTTGAGAAGGCAGCCAAATTGGCAGCCCTGGAGGCTTCTGGATCCAGTGGGTATGTTATAGTATCATCACCCACGGTATGTATTCTGTGACCTTCAATTAGTTCTTTGCTAATATCTACAAGTTAGGAACAAACTTCCATAGCTCTCTCTCTCTTGTCCATGATAGGTTGGTTCATTTAGAAGAGCCAGGACTCTAAAAGGAAAGAAGCAACCACCTGCATGTAAAGAGGTACTACCTTGTGAGGAACTTTCCTTCATGTGTTCCTGTTATTAATTATAATCTTTCCTCTCTTTCTGCTTGGTGGAGAGTGCTGTGGACCTTATTGTCCAGAGATGGGGAATGATTAGAGGCTTAGAGCTTTTAGTAAAAGGCATTGGAATTACATTTATTCGCACATCATTTCTAAAATTGCTAATCTTTGTTACTCCTTTCACGTATCATTTTCTGCACCTTAAATATTCACAAAGGTCTCTGTGATTATGATGGATCATGGATGCATATCTTTTGTTTGTCCCTTTTGGGACACCCAAGATCTTCCTTGTGTAAAAGAGAGTTTGAGTACATATATATATATATATATATATATATATATATATAGGGAGAGGTTCAAATGAGAACAAAGATTTAAAATAAGAACGGAGAACCATTCTCAACCCCTAGATCATGAAGATCTACGGTGGATGCATCATCTTGATGGATGAATGCACCACCTGGGTTCGAATCCTGAAGGGAGTGAATATATATACTCCCTCCGTCCCTAAAATAACTTCCTCTTTTTCCATTTTGGGACGTCCCCCAAATAACTTCCTATTTCTTTCTTTCCATTTTTGGAAACCTACCCCACCACTAATAATACTTTATTTATTCTTACTTTTCACTTTTCACCACTCCCAATACTAATTATAACACTTTTCACAACTTTCAATAATAATTATATCACTTTTTCTCCACTATCAATACACTTTACAACTTTTTATTAAAACCCGTGCCGTCCCCAAAGAGGAAGCCATTTCAGGGACGGAGGGAGTATATATATATATATATATATATATATATATATATATATATTCATTTTTTCCGAGTGTAGTTAATTGCATAGTGAATACAGTAACTTTATACGTCAGTGCAGTGTTCTCAGTTCTCATTTTAAATTGAGATATATATATATATATATATGTATATATTATTTTGTTTAGATCAAGAATCACCTACTTCATTGCTCCATCTGAAATATGTTTCCCGTTTGCCTGCACACTAAACTCCTGATACCTGAACTAAGAAAGCAAGATTACTTTCTTGTCCTCAATAAGATGATAATGTTCCCTTATGCGTGAAATATGATTACATGTTGTGACTCTTACAAATGATACGTTCTGTCTGTATACTCCCAAAATTTTTATTTTATACAAAACAACAGAAGTTAGCTCTGATTTTATGACTTCATATAAAATAATGCCCTGATATTGTGGAGAGAATGACAACTTCTTTCAGATTTTTTAGTCTGTCTTGTGTCAGGATAGGTCATATCAGTTCTATCATTAGTCATTTGTTAGCTTAGGCTTTTTATTGGTATCACTTCTTCTCCTATGCGCATGAGGGCTACTTTCTACTGAGTTTTACATTATAATCTCCCGATATATACAGGGTTCCTTAATTATTAGGTTGATGTTCCTTACTTAATTAGCGAGGTTGCTTTCTTTATGATACTGGTTCCATTTTATTGGAATTCATGTACACAAAATGATACAATGTGCATTGGTGTAATATATTATTCTTGTGCTTTTGCTTACTTGTAGGGTGACGTGATCAAGGAGGGACAGGTGATAGGCTTCTTGGATCAGTTTGGCACTGAACTCCCTGTCAAAGTGAGTCTTACTTTCGACTCTGTTATATTTTTGCCCGGCCTTGGAGATTAGACTCTATTCTAATGACTTTCCATCTTCTTTCATGATCACGTGGGATAACCATTGAACAGTCGGATGTGGCTGGAGAAGTTTTAAAGCTTCTTTTCAACGATGGAGGTATAAAAACCTAGGATATTTTTCTTCCAATTTACGTTTCCATTTATGTGAAAATTTTCTCCATTAGTCTCTGGCTTTCCTACTTTACTAAAATTCTTCTTTATGTAGTAGATAGCTTTTCCAAAAGCGATAACAAAACCAAATTAGAGGAAAGAAAACTGCTTTATTAGTAACAAAAATTCAACTAATTGATCTATACATGCGATATGGGGAGCGATCACATGTTTCATCCGCTCCCTAAATTCCTATTAGGCGGCGCAAATTTATTCTATTTGCTCTCTTGGTTATTTAATATAACTGCTTAGTCCTTACATAGTTATATTTGAACTTGTTTACAGAAGCCGTTGGTTACGGAGATCCCCTCATTGCTGTATTGCCATCTTTTCACAGTATCAAGTAATGTCGCCTGAAATGGCTGCCAACACATCCGCTGAAGCATTGACCTTCGCTACGCCTTTGCAAAATCACGAGATGCAGTTTCGTTTCTTTTTTCCTTTTAATTTTTGGTTATGTAAGTTTTATTGCTCGGCAGTTGGTGTGAGAAAGAGGATCAAGTCTGAAGCAGCAGATAATTACTCCTCTTACTTCTAGTATGGATTCTATTTAGTAATCTGATATTTTTGTTAGTAGTTTTATTTGTATCTGCGGTGACTGTTATGTGTTTGCACTCGTGTAAAATTAAAAAGATGAATGGGATTTAATCCAACATAAACGTTGAGTTTAAACATTTTGAGCTTTCGGCAAATGATCCCCAACTCAGCCGGTGAATTCCTTCACCCAAAGGCCCTAAGCGAGTGGGGATGGGAACATCTGGTTTTTTAAAACTAATTTACTTGTTTTTTCGATAGTATTATTAATATACTACAGATTTCTCTGAAAATTATTAGTATTTGGCAAAATTCTAAATATTTAAGCTCCCAGACAATGGTAACATGAAGTTCGAGTCCTTGATGATGAAGAAGTTACAGACCACCTTTCTCAAAGAGATATGAAGAAGCCATGCATCCTTCATGGCTCGAGTACACTATATGTTGAAGCCACTCTGTTCCACATTGACTTATAAAAGTATAGCACAGCTTTCTCCCCTTGTAAGGCCTTTCAAGAGAAAGATGTTTATCAAATTTTATCCATCTCCTAGCTTCCAACTGAGCATCTCCAACATAAAATTTCGCCAAACATATGAAAGCTTCCAAGATATCCAAACCTGTGTAGCAAGCAAAAGCTTTATTGAAACAGACAAGATCACAAAGGCCCAGTCCACGGCCTACACAATCTTTATTTATTTATAGTATAATTTATAAAAATATACATATACATATATATTTTCCAACGACTCTAGTTTAGTGCATCAGTTTCTAATCATCAGAGATTCAGAGTCGACCCACCAAAAATTATATTATTACAAAAGAGTTCGAAACTACTTTTTACTACCTCCCATAAAAGAAGTACTACCAATCACCAAGGTCCAAGCACCAAGTCTATGGCTAACTCTTCTCGAATATATCCAAATTGCAATCGCTAATTCCGAAGAAATTCGTAAGCAACCCCATATACAAGAAATGTCCCTGGATTTGATTTACTTAAATTGGAAGATACCTTTCACTAGTTTAACGCTGGCATGCCAACATTTGAGCTGAAAGTTAGTGCTGACTTCTAACTTGACGGTTACTTTAGAGTGTGTTACTGTAAATTTATCATTAAAAAAGAAAGAAAGAAAACAATTATCCCAAATGATGGGATGTATTATTATAAAGAAACAACATGATTGTGTAAATTAAAACCTTTTTTAAGTGTAACTTTTTTTCAGAATTATTTGTTTTAGATCTGACGATTTGAAGCCCAATATTAGCACTTTTTTTAAATTTGAATATCTCCTAAATCGTACACCTTTTGAGGACATTAGGATAGGGGGATATGGATCTTTGAGAACAGCCCTTTAACCGAGTCCAAATTTAAAAAAAGAAAACGAAAAAAAGCTTGAATTTTCAGAAAATCTCTTATCAAAAGGCCATTTGTGGGGAGGCATAACTTCTTTGTTAAAACTCCGTTTTAATTGATTCAAATTGGAAGTTGAACCTTGTAATTTCTAGTTTCTAAAATGACCTATGGAGTCTCCATTGGAGCTCTCAGTCATAATCGGTATCTATTTGAAACAAAGCTAAAGTGTTAATCAAATTTTTTAAGTGTAACTTTTTTTCAGAATTATTTGTTTGAGTCAAGTTAGCATATGTATGATGTTATGATGCTTGTTTTTATATTCCATCATGTTTGATAAAAAAATTATCATAATAAATATAGTTTTTTTTTTTTAATTATCAAAGTAAACGCACATTTAATGAATTCCTTGTTATAAAAGAAAGGGAGAAGTAACAAATAGCCCCCTATCATACAACCCCCTAACACGTTTACCTCTCTATCTTTTGATTTTAGACTGTTAGCCCCTCAACATATATCATAAAGAGTGCAAAATGTCCCCTGCTCTTAACGGACATTTAACACCGTTAAGTATTTTTCATTTTTTTAATTTCTTACTAATATTTCTTACTATAAGCATATAATTTTTTTTAATTTAAATTTAAATATTTGTAATATTTTTTTTATATAAAATCATTTTTGAATACACACACTTTCACTACGTTCTTAATTAGTACTCCTATAAGATTATCTTTGTCTCTCGAATTATTTCTACTTCCATATATCGTGTATGCTTTTGGGTTTTTAATTAATACAAGGTTATCTTTGTTATGTTTTATTTTTATATACTATATATTAATTGGTACGATTTATTTTTTTGTTTATAATATATATGTATATTAAATCTCATCCAACTTTAATTGTTACAAGAACGCAGTGAAAGTGTGTGTGTATTCAAAAATGATTTTATTTAAAAAAATATTACAAACATTTAAATTTAAATTTAAAAAAAATTATATGCTTATAGTAAGAAAAAAAAATGAAAAATACTTAACGGTATTAAGTGTCCGTTAAAAATAGGGGGTATTTTGCACTCTTTATGACATGTTGAGGGGCTAATAGCCCAAAATCAAAAGATAGGGAGGTAAACGGGCTAGAGAATTGTATGATAGATGACTATTTGCTAATTTTCCCTAAAAGAAAAAAAAAAAACACAGGTTAACAAAAATTAAATAGAATGAAATGAAAAAAATAAAAGAAATGCAATATCAGTGACACTAAACGCAAAGTAGCAACCATACTATACTACTGAATTTTCTCTCTCTAGATCAGCCAATCAAACCCTCCCGAAATTTCCTCTCTCTAAATCAGCTATGGCCACCGCGTCGACTCTCCCGATCTCCAATACCTCATCTGAATCCCAGCCTCCCATCGCCACCCCCGCGTTCCGCGCCTTTCTTGCCCGCCTCAATTCCTCCGTCCGCAACGGCCTCGCGCAGCGCCGCCCCTGGTTGGAGCTCATCGACCGCTCCGCCTTCAACCGCCCCGATACCATCGCCGAAGCCGCCTCCCGCATCCGCAAAAACTTCTCCTACTTCCGCGTCAACTACATTTTCCTAATCTCCCTCTCCCTCGCCTTCTCGCTCCTGTCGCACCCTTTCTCTCTCCTCGTCTTGCTATCACTCCTCGCCGCGTGGCTCTTCCTCTACCTGTTCCGCCCCTCCGACCAGCCGGTTGTGGTTGGGGGCCGCACCTTCTCGGATCGCGAGATTTTGGGGATTCTGGTGGTGTCCACTATAGTTGTGGTGTTCCTCACTAGCGTGGGATCGCTGCTCATATCCGCCTTGCTTGTTGGCCTCGCCGTGGTTTGCACGCACGGCGCCTTCCGCATGCCTGAGGATCTGTTTTTGGATGAGCAGGAGCCGATTACTACGGGATTTATGTCGTTTCTAGGTGGTGCCGCCTCCTCTGCGGCCGCAGCGGCTGCTCCAGCGGTTGCTACGCGTGTGTGATTGGATCTTGCCGGATCTGATTTGTAATATTACTGGACCCCGAAGGTACGCGATTGTAGTTAGGGTTCTCGAATTCAATTGAGTTTTAGTTCGTCTAAGTTGTATTATTTGCCCCCTCAACGGCCGTAGAGGAATTGTGTTCTATTTTGGATATATTTCTTTTTTATCTTTTTATACAAGATCTAAAATGTATGATACATTCTTGAATCTCCTGCAAATTCGAGCCATTCCCGTGTGGGATATGTTCAGTTATTGTTTAGAAATTTAGTTATTAATATTATTTTCCTTTTTTTGTTTGGAGAATTGTATATGCAATGATTTTGGTATGCTTGATCTTGTTAGACTAGCTATGTAGAGAATCATTTGTGTGAAACACTAAATGATGCTATGTTTGATTTACACAAAGTTGTTCTTCCATTTAAGGACGTTCAACGAGGGATCTTAGTTGTACATTAGCTCCAAAAACTGCAGGCAGTTTGAACTACTTGTTGGGCTTTTGGGCAGTAGTTCTCTAATGAAACCCTAAAGTGTGACTCATCTAATTTCAATATTCATGTAAATAGAGCTCCCCAAATATCTAGTTTTATAGTATTACTATTACTACACATAATTCTTGTCTGCAGAAACGATAAATTGGATGTTATTAGTCAAGGTTCTTTTTCTATTATGGTGTGTTTTCTTTGGTCATAAATTTATTATGATAAGAGAAGGGATAAGAACATGTAACACTGTCCACCATATAGAACATGTAAAAAGAGTGGAAAACGAGTGAAAATATATGTTTTCCACCATTTTCCATCAAAGAGAACACACCCTTGAAGAAAAAAAAGTATTCTAGCTCAACCGAGTATATGAGCAAGTATTGTAGGTATTGTATCAGCATGTTGAAGTGAATTTAGCAGGCTTGTATTTGGAGCTGGATTATGAGATCCAGCCACAGGGGAGGCTTTGTTGTCGACTAGTAAGCTTTGTGATTTGAGTTCGTGATAACCAGACCTCAAGTTTATGTTGTTTGTGGTTTACCTATATCATTGAAGCTTAAGGGTTGAATTCAGGTTGATCGTATTAGAAACTTGCTAACCTCGTATGCCCATATGAAACAATATTTTTTTTCTGAAATTAATCAGAGAGCTTGCATGTGTACATGAAAGTGATTAGAGGAATTGAAGTTGCCCAAATTCTGCCCTTTTTGTGGTTGATATTTCGGTGGGTTGTGGTTTAATTCATAGCTTTGGCAGGAAATTCTTTGTTTCAGTTGACCTTTAGTATTTGAGTTCAACGATAATATTAATTTCAATTTAGTAAGAGGTAACTTTTCTTTTTTGAGAACCATAAGGAAATTCGTTAATTTAAAGGGGGCTCAAGACATCTGGCAACAGATAAGAGAAACACGAGTAATTTTGGTCAACTTGAGCTCGAATTTCATCCAAGATAACGATAAATCAGACACAAGATTAAGCAACCTCTGGTCTGGTATAAAGCTTTCCCTAAATCCATTTTCGCAAGCCAGAAAGTGTGAAAGAATGTGTTGTGTAACAGCACAAGATATCATCAGCAAGTGCAACCCCAACACCGATTCTCTGATTCACCGCAATTGATTTTCATCTTGCGTCAAGGACCTTACCAGTTTGTTGTGAATTTTTCTTCCAAATAGCTTGGGCCCACACTCCTCAAATCCTAACTGTTTGTCCCTAAAAATGAAACAATTGCGAGCAAACCATGTCGCCCACAGAAGAGCAGCAAACATTGCTCGAAAGGGAGTATCCTTTTTTCTCAAAGACTTTAGCAATATTTGTCATATTGTAGACGAAACGAGTTTTATTAAAATGTGAATGAAATTGTTAGGGGAGTAAGATCCTCATTTTAAATGTAAATAGAGTTGTGTAGACTTTACTACTATAAATGGAAGTGATAATTTTTTTGTGGAATTGTGTCAAATTTTTCGTGGAGCGAATTAAAATGGCAAATGAGTATTGATACTAAAAAAAATAGTTTATTGAGACAGATAATCAATTATTATAACAACTTATTTTTATAAATTCAAATGAGTTCTGTAAGTCAATGAGATTATTAAGCAGATTTGAGATGAGAATGTGTAATTAATGAGTATTTATACTATATATTATTAATGCTTATGTTTTTATTGCGATGAATATTTAACTATTGTAATAATTATATTTATAAATTCAAACGGAATTTGGTACTTTGTAAGTAATGTTATACAAGATTGAGACTAAATTAACAATTAATAAAATCACTTTTTAACTATATTTGAGATGAGTAGGATTACATAGATTTTATACGGATGTGGATGACTGAATTATATTAACATCGTTGTTTTGATTCATCGTCATGCTCCATCACGACCAATCATTTCAGATAGCAGGATCCTATCTAAATATAAAGTTATTCTTATAATTTCTACTTACAAATTAAGAGTGTAAAGAGATATCCCGCCAAAATTCGACGGATTACAAATTAGTTAATCTTATTCGTAGATTTGTTCAATGGGCGCGGATTAAAGTTAATTTTAATGGGTTAATTTTTGCAAATTTGAGATATAATTGATTTATTTTAAGGAATTCAGCATATCCCTTAACAATTTTTTTTTCTTAGTTCAGGTTGATCTTCAATGTTATCACAGTGCAATAACTTATATTTGTTGGAAATACAAGCTTGCAAGCGTTTACAATGTAGTAGAAGTGTAGAAGATCAGATTACAAGGAAAAATTGTATTGAAATTACAATGAAGTAAAGAACCAGAAAACAACTGAATCGAGGAAGATCCTCTATCCGCAAGACGAGATACGCCTCGATAGTGCTCACGGTATGGCGTGTTGTCTCCAAAGATAAAACGGCTTCGTCTCGTGGGTAGCAGCACCGCAGACCAACGAGCTCCGGCGAATTGGAACTAGGTGAGGACAGAGCTCTGGACTATATATATGAGCGCAGATTGAAAGCGTGAATGCAGGATTATTCTAAGTATTGGACGCATGGAGTGGCTGTCCTATTTATAGGCACAGTCCACTTTATGGGGGAGCCTGCAATATTAATTCCTATTGATGGAATTTAAGTGTTGCTGGGGAGTTACGGTAACTTCGTCCCGTCTAATAATGACGGTAGTTACCAAGTAACTCCCTCCCGTCCAGTAATGACGGCAGTAACGTTGAAACTTCCTCCTGTCCAATAATGACGGTAATTACGTTGTAACTCCCTCCTTCAAGTACCCAACTTTAATTAATTATTTCTCACTCACCGAAAATCGATTTTGAGTAAATAAATATACTACGATCATCTACTGGAAACGTAGATCGATCATGTGCCATTTAATTCTGCTAAATTAAATATTTTCG
Organism: Salvia miltiorrhiza; assembly: GCF_028751815.1. Classification (NCBI taxonomy): domain Eukaryota; kingdom Viridiplantae; phylum Streptophyta; class Magnoliopsida; order Lamiales; family Lamiaceae; genus Salvia; species Salvia miltiorrhiza. Next base: position 24,251,042 of record NC_080394.1, on the reverse strand, counting down.
GCACTCGAAAATTAGCCAAACATTGGTCAATACAAAACCAATTCCCTACAATATTTTCAATGCAATAATTTGTATGCATTGTACATCGCGATATTGTTGAGTGTATGTTTAAATTTTTAATTTGATACATTAGTGTTATCGTAGCACAATTTACTTATATGTTCAGTGCAATTGTATGCGTTATGTATTTTTATTTTTTTAAAGTCGAATTACCTCAAAAATTGTCCCCATGAATTTTGGGATTGCACCCTTGTAAACACAGTTTTTTTATTCAATTCGATAAAGTACAAAAAATAAAAAATTGTAAATTGAAATGTATTTATACGTAGATTGTAATTTCTATTTAGCCCTCTATTCTTCTCGAGTGTTTCTTGAAATTCTTGGATTGGGGGAGACATATATATATGTTCTTGATCCTTAGACCATGCTGAAGGTTAGCAATGTGGATTCGAAGCAATTTGTTCTTCTCGTATCGTAGATGACATGAGTAGGAAGAGTTTTCTCAAACCCTCATCATTTCCGTGATTAATTGGTAGTAGCAATGAGGGATCGAAGCTACTATCTCTAGAATACCTTGATTATCAAATGGGGTGTGATAATGAGCCTCGTGAATCTCATGTTTATAGTTGTAGGGAAAGTTAATTTAGGCAGCTTATAGTTGGACTTTTAGACCTGCGTTCGTAGGTTTCAAGCCTTGATCGAGGTGGCATCATCTTTTTGATTATATACTTTCGTGCAACTTTTGATATATCTGTTAGAACCGGGTACACGATCGAGATATTACAAAATATTTATTTTGAGAAATTACGACTCAAAATAATTGAAAATATTACAAAGTAAATAATTTGAGAAATTACAAATCAAATAATTTGATACAACTGAAATACACTGTATAAATAAATTATACGTATAAACAAAGTCGAGTCGAGATGAATCTCTTCCCGCAAGAAGATTATCGCCCCGGTAGTGCTCTTCGGTTTGGCGTATCTTCCCCAAAGGTAAAACGACTACGTCTCGTCGGATGTAGCACCACAATCCGGCGAGCTCCGGCGAACTAAATAGGATCAAGAACTGAGCACAAGTGTTGTGCAGAGAATGTGTGTGTAGAAATGGCAGAATGCAGTATTTCTTAGTCTTCTTCTGCAAGCTCTCCAGAGGCCTATTTATAGGCATGTGGTAAGTATGAATTCAAGACCTTGAATTCTACTCCGACGGCTGGAAGCCGTAAAGGTTGAAGAAGTGGCCGGTGGCAGCTGTCGTTGAAGAAACTCAGCCGCAAAAATTGAAGCTGTCATGCAGAAGTCGAAGCTGGCGTGCTTCTGCTACTGCTTCTTCTGCTGCTGCTACTGCTTCTTCTGCTGCTGTGGGCTGGGTTGTTGTGGGCTGGGCCAGGAAACAATTAGTTGGGCCAAAAAATAAAAAGCCCAGTGGAGTTGGTCCAAAAAATAGTTTGGCCCCCAAACACCACCCCAAAGCACCAATTGCCAAGATCCAAGTCCTTGGCCGCGGCCCGTACCCGACCCGCCCGTCCGGCGGCGACGTCGTCGTCCGTCCGTCCGATCGATCGTCGGCGGCGGCGCGCGCGTGTGTGCGCGAGGCTAGTACTTAGATCAAGCCCACTAGCAAGCCCACAAGTCAATTTATCAACTCCATGTGCTTTGCTATTCTTATACATGAAAAACATCTCTATGTTTTCCAATGTGGGATAGCATTTATTTTCCCTCTTCAACATCTAAACTTTGACATACAATATCTCACTCATCGGAAATCGGTTTTGAGACTTCAAGTATATCACGTTGATCTACTCGAGATGTAGATTAACATCCAATAATTATTTTAATTAAATAATAAATATTTAATTAAATAATAATTTTCAGATATGGCATAAAACCATATTTCCAAAACCATATTTCCAACAATCCCCCACATGAGTGAGAAATCAGTATGCGAAAGTATGCAAACACTTAGCTCAGTCCTCTTAAGATACAACATTGCATTTGGAAAGGTAGCTTGTGGCTTTGAACCTGCCATAGTCAATGTTATCGAGTATACCGGCGGCCTAGTGGATTGTGTTCCTTGAACTAGTCCTCCTCGGTGTATACTTAGTCAACAATATTGACACAATATTGCTTCAATCCTTATTCGTTCTCACGTTTGTGTCCATTACAGGCCTTGGAACACCTCTTTGGATTCATAAGTGTTTCAATCGAAGCGGCCCCACTTCACACTTACATAGGTGACTCTTAACTCAAGTATCCTGCTATACTTGTCCTCTTCGAGGAGTTCTAGAGTCATTAAAAGTCAAAGACTTAACCTCACCACGTGCAGGTTTCCGAACACTCACTGTTCTACAAGGAATAGGCAATTCGAGTGTTCAACACACGGATTTTCATAGCTTAGTTGTCCCATTGAACCAAGTTCTTGGGATCCTCCAGTCATCATGGTTGGGTTGCCACTATGATTATCCTTAATTTGTGGACTTCAAACCCATTCCCCCTAACAGTTTATACATCTGATCTCGATGGATACTTTTTGTCAAAGGATCCGCTATGTTATCAATTGATCTTATATAATCAATTGAGATAACTCCACTAGTGATCAAATGTCTCACGGTATTATGACGTCGACGAATATGTCTCGACTTACCGTTATACAAATGGTTTTGTGCTCGTCCGATAGCAGCTTGACTATCACAATGAATTATTACGGACGACACAGGTTTCGACCAACATGGAATATCCTCGAGGAAATTTTTAAGCCACTCGGCTTCTTCACCAGCTTTATCCAAAGCTATGAATTCTGATTCCATGGTCGATCTAGCAATACATGTTTGCTTCTTGGATTTCCAAGACACAGCACCACCCCCCACAGTGAATACATAACCGCTCGTTGAAAACGAGTCTTTGGCATCAGATATCCAATTTGCATCACAGTACCCTTCAAGTACAGAGGGCTCCCTAGTATAATGAATCGCATAGTTTTGAGTATATTTCAAATATCTCAAAACCCTTTCAAGAGCTTTCCAATGTTCATTACTAGGGTTAGCTGTAAAGCTGCTCAACTTGTTGACCGAGCATGCTATATCGGGACGAGTGCAATTTGTTAGATACAATAAGCTCCCAATAATCTTCGCATATTCTAACGCGTCAACAGGTTCTCCCTTGTGTACACTCAAATGCACACTAGGTTCCCATGGTGTCTTAGCTATTGGCTTGTCAAAAGCGTTGAATTTCTTTAACACTTTCTCAACGTAGTGAGATTGTGTTATAGTAATACCATCAGGTCTTCTTAGAATTTTAATTCCAAGGATAACATCAGCTAAGCCCATATCTTTCTTGCTAAAATTTTTACTTAGCATGCCTTTGGTTTCTTGAATCACTCGGGAATTACTTCCCATGATGAGCATGTCGTCTACATAAAGACAAACAATAACATATCCGTTATTAGAATTCTTAATGTAGACACATTTATCGCACTCATTGATTCTGAATCCATTTGACAACATTACACTGTCAAATTTTAAATGCCATTGAAGCGGTGCTTGCTTCAACCCATATAAAGACCTTTGAAGTTTGCATACTTTGTGCTCTTGCCCAGGTACTACAAACCCTTCAGGTTGCTTCATATATATTTCATCTTCCAACTCGCCATACAAGAACGCAGTTTTCACATCCATTTGGTGAATCTCGAGATAGTGCAAGGCAGCAATAGCGAGAAGCATCTGAATAGATGTTAGTCTGGTCACAGGTGAATAGGTATCGAAGAAATCGTACCCTTCTTTCTGCCTGAAACCTTGAACGACAAGTCGGGCTTTGTACTTATCTATAGTACCATCAGATTTGTACTTCTTCTTTAGGATCCATTTGCATCCTAAAGCTTTACTTCCAGGTGGTAGATCCACTAACACCCAAGTATGATTCTGCATAATGGAATCAATCTCAATATCGATGGCTTCTTTCCAGAGAGCTGCATCTGAGCCAGACATAGCTTCTTTAATCGTCACCGGTTCGCCATCTAGCATCAAGACAACATAATCCGGTCCATAGACATTAGCTTTTCTAACTCGTTCCCCACGTCTCGGTTCTACATCCATAGGTTTAGACCTTCGTCTTTTCCTATTAGGTGGTACATGATTAGAACCCGTGGCATCATCTACTTGAGTAGAATTACTAGCTACTTCCATAGGTTTAGAACCTGTAGCATCACCATCAACTCCATCATTAGAGTTCGATGTACCTTTATCCTTGTTAGGATAGATATTTTCAAAGAATATAGCATTCCTTGATTCTATCGTTGTCCCAACATGTATATCAGGTATCTCCGATCTGTGCACTATAAAACGATAGGCACTGCTATTAAGTGCATGACCAATGAAGATACAATCCACCGTTTTAGGTCCTATTGTAACTAGCTTTGGTAAAGGCACTTCTACCTTGGCTAAACACCCCCACACTTTGAGGTATTTATACGAAGGTTTCCTTCCTTTCCATAGCTCATAGGGAGTTACATCTTTCCCTTTGAGTGGAATCTTGTTCAAGATATAGTTAGCCGTTAAGACAGCTTCCCCCCACATGTTCTGGGGTAATCCTGAACTAATCAACAAGGCATTCATCATCTCCTTAAGAGTTCGATTCTTGCGTTCAGCAACGCCGTTAGATTGTGGTGAATAAGGAGCCGTCGTTTGATGGATTATACCACTTTCGTTGCATAATTCAGCAAACGGAGCTACATATTCTCCACCTCTATCACTTCGAACCATCTTAATTCGACATCCAAGTTGATTCTCGGCTTCATTTTTGAAGTTTCTAAAAGCTTCAATAGCCATCTTCTAAAAGCTTCAATAGCCTCATCTTTACTTTTCAATAAGTAAAGGTAACAATACTTTGTGCAATCGTCTATAAAGGTGATAAAGTACTTCTTGCCACCTCTAGTTTGCACGAACTTTAAATCACAAACATCGGTGTGAATAAGTTCCAATGGTTGAGTGCTCATTTCTACCGATTTAAACGGTAACTTAGCCATTTTGGCTTCAACACAAACTTCACATTTTACTTGTGAGTTGTATTCATCAACTTTTAGTAAATTCATTTTTGCTAATCTCTTTATAGCATTTAGATTAACATGTCCAAGTCTACAATGCCATAAATCAGAACACTCAATCAAGTAAGCAGAAGAGGTTGATGCATCTTTATTGATTTTAGCCTTGGCAGGCTTACAAGCTCTTACACCAAGTTTGAAAAGTCCTTCGGAGGCATAGCCTTTCCCTAGGAACTTTCCCCACTTGCGTATTACAACATAGTCAGATTTGAAAAACAATTCAAAATCCTTATTCGTAAGCCTAAAGCCCGAAATTAAATTCTTTCGGACAGTTGGAACGTGTAATACGTCTTTTAATGTGATCTCCACGCCCGACGTGAGTTGAAGAATCACATCTCCCATGCCAAGGACTTGGGATGTCCGCTCGCTAGCCTCCATTATCGTTTTGTTTTCCACTTCCTTGTAGTTGTGGAACAACTCACGATTTATGCATATATGGACGGTAGCGCCGGTATCCACGAACCAAGCGTTCGGGTTGTCCACATGATTCACCTCGGAGATCATGGCAGCAAAGTCATCGTGGTTCCAATCGTCGAAGTCCTTCTCGACGTTGTTCACGTTGCCATTTGCTTTCTTCCGCTTTGGCTTCCGGCAATCCTTAGCCATGTGACCTTTTTTGTCACAATTATAACATACACCATCAAACTTTGATGGTTGACTACCGCTTTGCTTCCCTTTACCCTTATTATTAGGGTTAGGGCGACCACGTTTGTTGGAGGGACCGCCTTTCTCGGCGAGATTGGCCTTTGCCTCCATCGGAGCTTTTCCCTTTTGATCACGACTTCTCACGTGATCCTCCATTTGAAGCTTGGATAACAATATCGGCACGGACATCTCCGAGCGCTCATGCTTCAAAAGGTTTTGAAATTTCCTCCAACTAGGAGGTAATTTCTCTATGATGATTGCAACGAGCAATGCATCCGCCAAGGGCATCCCTTCGACTTGAACCTCATGTGAAAGATTTTGGAACTCTTCCACTTGGTCCATCAATGGTCGGGAGTCAACCATTTTATATTCCAACCATTTGGCAACGACATACTTGGTAGTATTCGCCTTGTCCACTTGATACTTTAGATCAAGGGCCTCCCACAAGTGTTTCACGGTTTCATGAACCTTGAAAACACGGTAGAGCCGTTCGTCCAGAGACATGAGAACGGTATTACGGCACAAGTAGTCGCCGCGACACCAGTTCAAATATCCGGCACAAATTTCTTGGCTTGTCTGCCCTTCCCCTTCACTCGGGGTTGGAGGTTTATCCTCCATTAAGAATCCGGCAAACCCCACGGTTGTGAGGTAGAATAGCATCTTCTCTTGCCAATATTTGAAGTTCTTGCCTGAGAACGTTGATGGTTTCTCGGCAAGACCAATAGTTCTAGATGTTGACGATGAAGCCCCCGTTGATGCAAACGAGGAAAATATTGACGACGTGATTGAACCGATGGTTGCAGAGGTGGTGGAGCCATCCATATCGACGTCGGTGTGAGCCATTTCTCGAACGTGTATCAACGGCAGAGAAATAATCTTCTTGCGATTGTTAGAACCGGGTACACGATCGAGATATTACAAAATATTTATTTTGAGAAATTACGACTCAAAATAATTGAAAATATTACAAAGTAAATAATTTGAGAAATTACAAATCAAATAATTTGATACAACTGAAATACACTGTATAAATAAATTATACGTATAAACAAAGTTGAGTCGAGATGAATCTCTTCCCGCAAGAAGATTATCGCCCCGGTAGTGCTCTTCGGTTTGGCGTATCTTCCCCAAAGGTAAAACGACTACGTCTCGTCGGATGTAGCACCACAATCCGGCGAGCTCCGGCGAACTAAATAGGATCAAGAACTGAGCACAAGTGTTGTGCAGAGAATGTGTGTGTAGAAATGGCAGAATGCAGTATTTCTTAGTCTTCTTCTGCAAGCTCTCCAGAGGCCTATTTATAGGCATGTGGTAAGTATGAATTCAAGACCTTGAATTCTACTCCGACGGCTGGAAGCCGTAAAGGTTGAAGAAGTGGCCGGTGGCAGCAGTCGTTGAAGAAACTCAGCCGCAAAAATTGAAGCTGTCATGCAGAAGTCGAAGCTGGCGTGCTTCTGCTACTGCTTCTTCTGCTGCTGCTACTGCTTCTTCTGCTGCTGTGGGCTGGGTTGTTGTGGGCTGGGCCAGGAAACAATTAGTTGGGCCAAAAAATAAAAAGCCCAGTGGAGTTGGTCCAAAAAATAGTTTGGGCCCCAAACACCACCCCAAAGCACCAATTGCCAAGATCCAAGTCCTTGGCCGCGGCCCGTACCCGACCCGCCCGTCCGGCGGCGACGTCGTCGTCCGTCCGTCCGATCGATCGTCGGCGGCGGCGCGCGCGTGTGTGTGCGCGAGGCTAGTACTTAGATCAAGCCCACTAGCAAGCCCACAAGTCAATTTATCAACTCCATGTGCTTTGCTATTCTTATACATGAAAAACATCTCTATGTTTTCCAATGTGGGATAGCATTTATTTTCCCTCTTCAACATCCAAACTTTGACATACAATATCTCACTCATCGGAAATCGGTTTTGAGACTTCAAGTATATCACGTTGATCTACTCGAGATGTAGATTAACATCCAATAATTATTTTAATTAAATAATAAATATTTAATTAAATAATAATTTTCAGATATGGCATAAAACCATATTTCCAAAACCATATTTCCAACAATCCCCCACATGAGTGAGAAATCAGTATGCGAAAGTATGCAAACACTTAGCTCAGTCCTCTTAAGATACAACATTGCATTTGGAAAGGTAGCTTGTGGCTTTGAACCTGCCATAGTCAATGTTATCGAGTATACCGGCGGCCTAGTGGATTGTGTTCCTTGAACTAGTCCTCCTCGGTGTATACTTAGTCAACAATATTGACACAATATTGCTTCAATCCTTATTCGTTCTCACGTTTGTGTCCATTACAGGCCTTGGAACACCTCTTTGGATTCATAAGTGTTTCAATCGAAGCGGCCCCACTTCACACTTACATAGGTGACTCTTAACTCAAGTATCCTGCTATACTTGTCCTCTTCGAGGAGTTCTAGAGTCATTAAAAGTCAAAGACTTAACCTCACCACGTGCAGGTTTCCGAACACTCACTGTTCTACAAGGAATAGGCAATTCGAGTGTTCAACACACGGATTTTCATAGCTTAGTTGTCCCATTGAACCAAGTTCTTGGGATCCTCCAGTCATCATGGTTGGGTTGCCACTATGATTATCCTTAATTTGTGGACTTCAAACCCATTCCCCCTAACAGTTTATACATCTGATCTCGATGGATACTTTTTGTCAAAGGATCCGCTATGTTATCAATTGATCTTATATAATCAATTGAGATAACTCCACTAGTGATCAAATGTCTCACGGTATTATGACGTCGACGAATATGTCTCGACTTACCGTTATACAAATGGTTTTGTGCTCGTCCGATAGCAGCTTGACTATCACAATGAATTATTACGGACGACACAGGTTTCGACCAACATGGAATATCCTCGAGGAAATTTTTAAGCCACTCGGCTTCTTCACCAGCTTTATCCAAAGCTATGAATTCTGATTCCATGGTCGATCTAGCAATACATGTTTGCTTCTTGGATTTCCAAGACACAGCACCACCCCCCACAGTGAATACATAACCGCTCGTTGAAAACGAGTCTTTGGCATCAGATATCCAATTTGCATCACAGTACCCTTCAAGTACAGAGGGCTCCCTAGTATAATGAATCGCATAGTTTTGAGTATATTTCAAATATCTCAAAACCCATTCAAGAGCTTTCCAATGTTCATTACTAGGGTTAGCTGTAAAGCTGCTCAACTTGTTGACCGAGCATGCTATATCGGGACGAGTGCAATTTGTTAGATACAATAAGCTCCCAATAATCTTCGCATATTCTAACGCGTCAACAGGTTCTCCCTTGTGTACGCTCAAATGCACACTAGGTTCCCATGGTGTCTTAGCTATTGGCTTGTCAAAAGCGTTGAATTTCTTTAACACTTTCTCAACGTAGTGAGATTGTGTTATAGTAATACCATCAGGCCTTCTTAAAATTTTAATTCCAAGGATAACATCAGCTAAGCCCATATCTTTCATGCTAAAATTTTTACTTAGCATGCCTTTGGTTTCTTGAATCACTCGGGAATTACTTCCCATGATGAGCATGTCGTCTACATAAAGACAAACAATAACATATCCGTTATTAGAATTCTTAATGTAGACACATTTATCGCACTCATTGATTCTGAATCCATTTGACAACATTACACTGTCAAATTTTAAATGCCATTGAAGCGGTGCTTGCTTCAACCCATATAAAGACCTTTGAAGTTTGCATACTTTGTGCTCTTGCCCAGGTACTACAAACCCTTCAGGTTGCTTCATATATATTTCATCTTCCAACTCGCCATACAAGAACGCAGTTTTCACATCCATTTGGTGAATCTCGAGATTGTGCAAGGCAGCAATAGCGAGAAGCATCCGAATAGATGTTAGTCTGGTCACAGGTGAATAGGTATCGAAGAAATCGTACCCTTCTTTCTGCCTGAAACCTTGAACGACAAGTCGGGCTTTGTACTTATCTATAGTACCATCAGATTTGTACTTCTTCTTTAGGATCCATTTGCATCCTAAAGCTTTACTTCCAGGTGGTAGATCCACTAACACCCAAGTATGATTCTGCATAATGGAATCAATCTCAATATCGATGGCTTCTTTCCAGAGAGCTGCATCTGAGTCAGACATAGCTTCTTTAATCGTCACCGGTTCGCCATCTAGCATCAAGACAACATAATCCGGTCCATAGACATTAGCTTTTCTAACTCGTTCCCCACGTCTCGGTTCTACATCCATAGGTTTAGACCTTCGTCTTTTCCTATTAGGTGGTACATGATTAGAACCCGTGGCATCATCTACTTGAGTAGAATTACTAGCTACTTCCATAGGTTTAGAACCTGTAGCATCACCATCAACTCCATCATTAGAGTTCGATGTACCTTTATCCTTGTTAGGATAGATATTTTCAAAGAATATAACATTCCTTGATTCTATCGTTGTCCCAACATGTATATCAGGTATCTCCGATCTGTGCACTATAAAACGATAGGCACTGCTATTAAGTGCATGACCAATGAAGATACAATCCACCGTTTTAGGTCCTATTGTAACTAGCTTTGGTAAAGGCACTTCTACCTTGGCTAAACACCCCCACACTTTGAGGTATTTATACGAAGGTTTCCTTCCTTTCCATAGCTCATAGGGAGTTACATCTTTCCCTTTGAGTGGAATCTTGTTCAAGATATAGTTAGCCGTTAAGACAGCTTCCCCCCACATGTTCTGGGGTAATCCTGAACTAATCAACAAGGCATTCATCATCTCCTTAAGAGTTCGATTCTTGCGTTCAGCAACGCCGTTAGATTGTGGTGAATAAGGAGCCGTCGTTTGATGGATTATACCACTTTCGTTGCATAATTCAGCAAACGGAGCTACATATTCTCCACCTCTATCACTTCGAACCATCTTAATTCGACATCCAAGTTGATTCTCGGCTTCATTTTTGAAGTTTCTAAAAGCTTCAATAGCCATCTTCTAAAAGCTTCAATAGCCTCATCTTTACTTTTCAATAAGTAAAGGTAACAATACTTTGTGCAATCGTCTATAAAGGTGATAAAGTACTTCTTGCCACCTCTAGTTTGCACGAACTTTAAATCACAAACATCGGTGTGAATAAGTTCCAATGGTTGAGTGCTCATTTCTACCGATTTAAACGGTAACTTAGCCATTTTGGCTTCAACACAAACTTCACATTTTACTTGTGAGTTGTATTCATCAACTTTTAGTAAATTCATTTTTACTAATCTCTTTATAGCATTTAGATTAACATGTCCAAGTCTACAATGCCATAAATCAGAACACTCAATCAAGTAAGCAGAAGAGGTTGATGCATCTTTATTGATTTTAGCCTTGGCAGGCTTACAAGCTCTTACACCAAGTTTGAAAAGTCCTTCGGAGGCATAGCCTTTCCCTAGGAACTTTCCCCACTTGCGTATTACAACATAGTCAGATTTGAAAAACAATTCAAAATCCTTATTCGTAAGCCTAAAGCCCGAAATTAAATTCTTTCGGACAGTTGGAACGTGTAATACGTCTTTTAATGTGATCTCCACGCCCGACGTGAGTTGAAGAATCACATCTCCCATGCCAAGGACTTGGGATGTCCGCTCGCTAGCCTCCATTATCGTTTTGTTTTCCACTTCCTTGTAGTTGTGGAACAACTCACGATTTATGCATATATGGACGGTAGCGCCGGTATCCACGAACCAAGCGTTCGGGTTGTCCACATGATTCACCTCGGAGATCATGGCAGCAAAGTCATCGTGGTTCCAATCGTCGAAGTCCTTCTCGACGTTGTTCACGTTGCCATTTGCTTTCTTCCGCTTTGGCTTCCGGCAATCCTTAGCCATGTGACCTTTTTTGTCACAATTATAACATACACCATCAAACTTTGATGGTTGACTACCGCTTTGCTTCCCTTTACCCTTATTATTAGGGTTAGGGCGACCACGTTTGTTGGAGGGACCGCCTTTCTCGGCGAGATTGGCCTTTGCCTCCATCGGAGCTTTTCCCTTTTGATCACGACTTCTCACGTGATCCTCCATTTGAAGCTTGGATAACAATATCGGCACGGACATCTCCGAGCGCTCATGCTTCAAAAGGTTTTGAAATTTCCTCCAACTAGGAGGTAATTTCTCTATGATGATTGCAACGAGCAATGCATCCGCCAAGGGCATCCCTTCGGCTTGAACCTCATGTGAAAGATTTTGGAACTCTTCCACTTGGTCCATCAATGGTCGGGAGTCAACCATTTTATATTCCAACCATTTGGCAACGACATACTTGGTAGTATTCGCCTTGTCCACTTGATACTTTAGATCAAGGGCCTCCCACAAGTGTTTCGCGGTTTCATGAACCTCGAAAACACGGTAGAGCCGTTCGTCCAGAGACATGAGAACGGTGTTACGGCACAAGTAGTCGCCGCGACACCAGTTCAAATATCCGGCACAAATTTCTTGGCTTGTCTCCCCTTCCCCTTCACTCGGGGTTGGAGGTTTATCCTCCATTAAGAATCCGGCAAACCCCACGGTTGTGAGGTAGAATAGCATCTTCTCTTGCCAATATTTGAAGTTCTTGCCTGAGAACGTTGATGGTTTCTCGGCAAGACCAATAGTTCTAGATGTTGACGATGAAGCCCCCGTTGATGCAAACGAGGAAAATATTGACGACGTGATTGAACCGATGGTTGCAGAGGTGGTGGAGCCATCCATATTGACGTCGGTGTGAGCCATTTCTCGAACGTGTATCAACGGCAGAGAAATAATCTTTTTGCGATTGTTAGAACCGGGTACACGATCGAGATATTACAAAATATTTATTTTGAGAAATTACGACTCAAAATAATTGAAAATATTACAAAGTAAATAATTTGAGAAATTACAAATCAAATAATTTGATACAACTGAAATACATTGTATAAATAAATTATACGTATAAACAAAGTCGAGTCGAGATGAATCTCTTCCCGCAAGAAGATTATCGCCCCGGTAGTGCTCTTCGGTTTGGCGTATCTTCCCCAAAGGTAAAACGACTACGTCTCGTCGGATGTAGCACCACAATCCGGCGAGCTCCGGCGAACTAAATAGGATCAAGAACTGAGCACAAGTGTTGTGCAGAGAATGTGTGTGTAGAAATGGCAGAATGCAGTATTTCTTAGTCTTCTTCTGCAAGCTCTCCAGAGGCCTATTTATAGGCATGTGGTAAGTATGAATTCAAGACCTTGAATTCTACTCCGACGGCTGGAAGCCGTAAAGGTTGAAGAAGTGGCCGGTGGCAGCAGTCGTTGAAGAAACTCAGCCGCAAAAATTGAAGCTGTCATGCAGAAGTCGAAGCTGGCGTGCTTCTGCTACTGCTTCTTCTGCTGCTGCTACTGCTTCTTCTGCTGCTGTGGGCTGGGTTGTTGTGGGCTGGGCCAGGAAACAATTAGTTGGGCCAAAAAATAAAAAGCCCAGTGGAGTTGGTCCAAAAAATAGTTTGGGCCCCAAACACCACCCCAAAGCACCAATTGCCAAGATCCAAGTCCTTGGCCGCGGCCCGTACCCGACCCGCCCGTCCGGCGGCGACGTCGTCGTCCGTCCGTCCGATCGATCGTCGGCGGCGGCGCGCGCGTGTGTGTGCGCGAGGCTAGTACTTAGATCAAGCCCACTAGCAAGCCCACAAGTCAATTTATCAACTCCATGTGCTTTGCTATTCTTATACATGAAAAACATCTCTATGTTTTCCAATGTGGGATAGCATTTATTTTCCCTCTTCAACATCCAAACTTTGACATACAATATCTCACTCATCGGAAATCGGTTTTGAGACTTCAAGTATATCACGTTGATCTACTCGAGATGTAGATTAACATCCAATAATTATTTTAATTAAATAATAAATATTTAATTAAATAATAATTTTCAGATATGGCATAAAACCATATTTCCAAAACCATATTTCCAACAATCCCCCACATGAGTGAGAAATCAGTATGCGAAAGTATGCAAACACTTAGCTCAGTCCTCTTAAGATACAACATTGCATTTGGAAAGGTAGCTTGTGGCTTTGAACCTGCCATAGTCAATGTTATCGAGTATACCGGCGGCCTAGTGGATTGTGTTCCTTGAACTAGTCCTCCTCGGTGTATACTTAGTCAACAATATTGACACAATATTGCTTCAATCCTTATTCGTTCTCACGTTTGTGTCCATTACAGGCCTTGGAACACCTCTTTGGATTCATAAGTGTTTCAATCGAAGCGGCCCCACTTCACACTTACATAGGTGACTCTTAACTCAAGTATCCTGCTATACTTGTCCTCTTCGAGGAGTTCTAGAGTCATTAAAAGTCAAAGACTTAACCTCACCACGTGCAGGTTTCCGAACACTCACTGTTCTACAAGGAATAGGCAATTCGAGTGTTCAACACACGGATTTTCATAGCTTAGTTGTCCCATTGAACCAAGTTCTTGGGATCCTCCAGTCATCATGGTTGGGTTGCCACTATGATTATCCTTAATTTGTGGACTTCAAACCCATTCCCCCTAACAGTTTATACATCTGATCTCGATGGATACTTTTTGTCAAAGGATCCGCTATGTTATCAATTGATCTTATATAATCAATTGAGATAACTCCACTAGTGATCAAATGTCTCACGGTATTATGACGTCGACGAATATAGTCTCGACTTACCGTTATACAAATGGTTTTGTGCTCGTCCGATAGCAGCTTGACTATCACAATGAATTATTACGGACGACACAGGTTTCGACCAACATGGAATATCCTCGAGGAAATTTTTAAGCCACTCGGCTTCTTCACCAGCTTTATCCAAAGCTATGAATTCTGATTCCATGGTCGATCTAGCAATACATGTTTGCTTCTTGGATTTCCAAGACACAGCACCACCCCCCACAGTGAATACATAACCGCTCGTTGAAAACGAGTCTTTGGACATCAGATATCCAATTTGCATCACAGTACCCTTCAAGTACAGAGGGCTCCCTAGTATAATGAATCGCATAGTTTTGAGTATATTTCAAATATCTCAAAACCCTTTCAAGAGCTTTCCAATGTTCATTACTAGGGTTAGCTGTAAAGCTGCTCAACTTGTTGACCGAGCATGCTATATCGGGACGAGTGCAATTTGTTAGATACAATAAGCTCCCAATAATCTTCGCATATTCTAACGCGTCAACAGGTTCTCCCTTGTGTACACTCAAATGCACACTAGGTTCCCATGGTGTCTTAGCTATTGGCTTGTCAAAAGCGTTGAATTTCTTTAACACTTTCTCAACGTAGTGAGATTGTGTTATAGTAATACCATCAGGTCTTCTTAGAATTTTAATTCCAAGGATAACATCAGCTAAGCCCATATCTTTCATGCTAAAATTTTTACTTAGCATGCCTTTGGTTTCTTGAATCACTCGGGAATTACTTCCCATGATGAGCATGTCGTCTACATAAAGACAAACAATAACATATCCGTTATTAGAATTCTTAATGTAGACACATTTATCGCACTCATTGATTCTGAATCCATTTGACAACATTACACTGTCAAATTTTAAATGCCATTGAAGCGGTGCTTGCTTCAACCCATATAAAGACCTTTGAAGTTTGCATACTTTGTGCTCTTGCCCAGGTACTACAAACCCTTCAGGTTGCTTCATATATATTTCATCTTCCAACTCGCCATACAAGAACGCAGTTTTCACATCCATTTGGTGAATCTCGAGATTGTGCAAGGCAGCATTAGCGAGAAGCATCCGAATAGATGTTAGTCTGGTCACAGGTGAATAGGTATCGAAGAAATCGTACCCTTCTTTCTGCCTGAAACCTTGAACGACAAGTCGGGCTTTGTACTTATCTATAGTACCATCAGATTTGTACTTCTTCTTTAGGATCCATTTGCATCCTAAAGCTTTACTTCCAGGTGGTAGATCCACTAACACCCAAGTATGATTCTGCATAATGGAATCAATCTCAATATCGATGGCTTCTTTCCAGAGAGCTGCATCTGAGCCAGACATAGCTTCTTTAATCGTCACCGGTTCGCCATCTAGCATCAAGACAACATAATCCGGTCCATAGACATTAGCTTTTCTAACTCGTTCCCCACGTCTCGGTTCTACATCCATAGGTTTAGACCTTGGTCTTTTCCTATTAGGTGGTACATGATTAGAACCCGTGGCATCATCTACTTGAGTAGAATTACTAGCTACTTCCATAGGTTTAGAACCTGTAGCATCACCATCAACTCCATCATTAGAGTTCGATGTACCTTTATCCTTGTTAGGATAGATATTTTCAAAGAATATAGCATTCCTTGATTCTATCGTTGTCCCAACATGTATATCAGGTATCTCCGATCTGTGCACTATAAAACGATAGGCACTGCTATTAAGTGCATGACCAATGAAGATACAATCCACCGTTTTAGGTCCTATTGTAACTAGCTTTGGTAAAGGCACTTCTACCTTGGCTAAACACCCCCACACTTTGAGGTATTTATACGAAGGTTTCCTTCCTTTCCATAGCTCATAGGGAGTTACATCTTTCCCTTTGAGTGGAATCTTGTTCAAGATATAGTTAGCCGTTAAGACAGCTTCCCCCCACATGTTCTGGGGTAATCCTGAACTAATCAACAAGGCATTCATCATCTCCTTAAGAGTTCGATTCTTGCGTTCAGCAACGCCGTTAGATTGTGGTGAATAAGGAGCCGTCGTTTGATGGATTATACCACTTTCGTTGCATAATTCAGCAAACGGAGCTACATATTCTCCACCTCTATCACTTCGAACCATCTTAATTCGACATCCAAGTTGATTCTCGGCTTCATTTTTGAAGTTTCTAAAAGCTTCAATAGCCATCTTCTAAAAGCTTCAATAGCCTCATCTTTACTTTTCAATAAGTAAAGGTAACAATACTTTGTGCAATCGTCTATAAAGGTGATAAAGTACTTCTTGCCACCTCTAGTTTGCACGAACTTTAAATCACAAACATCGGTGTGAATAAGTTCCAATGGTTGAGTGCTCATTTCTACCGATTTAAACGGTAACTTAGCCATTTTGGCTTCAACACAAACTTCACATTTTACTTGTGAGTTGTATTCATCAACTTTTAGTAAATTCATTTTTACTAATCTCTTTATAGCATTTAGATTAACATGTCCAAGTCTACAATGCCATAAATCAGAACACTCAATCAAGTAAGCAGAAGAGGTTGATGCATCTTTATTGATTTTAGCCTTGGCAGGCTTACAAGCTCTTACACCAAGTTTGAAAAGTCCTTCGGAGGCATAGCCTTTCCCTAGGAACTTTCCCCACTTGCGTATTACAACATAGTCAGATTTGAAAAACAATTCAAAATCCTTATTCGTAAGCCTAAAGCCCGAAATTAAATTCTTTCGGACAGTTGGAACGTGTAATACGTCTTTTAATGTGATCTCCACGCCCGACGTGAGTTGAAGAATCACATCTCCCAT
This sequence comes from Salvia miltiorrhiza, assembly GCF_028751815.1. Classification (NCBI taxonomy): domain Eukaryota; kingdom Viridiplantae; phylum Streptophyta; class Magnoliopsida; order Lamiales; family Lamiaceae; genus Salvia; species Salvia miltiorrhiza. The sequence goes on along the minus strand of NC_080394.1, from coordinate 24,233,843 downwards.
GCCAAGGACTTGGGATGTCCGCTCGCTAGCCTCCATTATCGTTTTGTTTTCCACTTCCTTGTAGTTGTGGAACAACTCACGATTTATGCATATATGGACGGTAGCGCCGGTATCCACGAACCAAGCGTTCGGGTTGTCCACATGATTCACCTCGGAGATCATGGCAGCAAAGTCATCGTGGTTCCGATCGTCGAAGTCCTTCTCGACGTTGTTCACGTTGCCATTTGCTTTCTTCCGCTTTGGCTTCCGGCAATCCTTAGCCATGTGACCTTTTTTGTCACAATTATAACATACACCATCAAACTTTGATGGTTGACTACCGCTTTGCTTCCCTTTACCCTTATTATTAGGGTTAGGGCGACCACGTTTGTTGGAGGGACCGCCTTTCTCGGCGAGATTGGCCTTTGCCTCCATCGGAGCTTTTCCCTTTTGATCACGACTTCTCACGTGATCCTCCATTTGAAGCTTGGATAACAATATCGGCACGGACATCTCCGAGCGCTCATGCTTCAAAAGGTTTTGAAATTTCCTCCAACTAGGAGGTAATTTCTCTATGATGATTGCAACGAGCAATGCATCCGCCAAGGGCATCCCTTCGGCTTGAACCTCATGTGAAAGATTTTGGAACTCTTCCACTTGGTCCATCAATGGTCGGGAGTCAACCATTTTATATTCCAACCATTTGGCAACGACATACTTGGTAGTATTCGCCTTGTCCACTTGATACTTTAGATCAAGGGCCTCCCACAAGTGTTTCGCGGTTTCATGAACCTTGAAAACACGGTAGAGCCGTTCGTCCAGAGACATGAGAACGGTGTTACGGCACAAGTAGTCGCCGCGACACCAGTTCAAATATCCGGCACGAATTTCTTGGCTTGTCTCCCCTTCCCCTTCACTCGGGGTTGGAGGTTTATCCTCCATTAAGAATCCGGCAAACCCCACGGTTGTGAGGTAGAATAGCATCTTCTCTTGCCAATATTTGAAGTTCTTGCCTGAGAACGTTGATGGTTTCTCGGCAAGACCAATAGTTCTAGATGTTGACGATGAAGCCCCCGTTGATGCAAACGAGGAAAATATTGACGACGTGGTTGAACCGATGGTTGCAGAGGTGGTGGAGCCATCCATATTGACGTCGGTGTGAGCCATTTCTCGAACGTGTATCAACGGCAGAGAAATAATCTTCTTGCGATTGTTAGAACCGGGTACACGATCGAGATATTACAAAATATTTATTTTGAGAAATTACGACTCAAAATAATTGAAAATATTACAAAGTAAATAATTTGAGAAATTACAAATCAAATAATTTGATACAACTGAAATACACTGTATAAATAAATTATACGTATAAACAAAGTCGAGTCGAGATGAATCTCTTCCCGCAAGAAGATTATCGCCCCGGTAGTGCTCTTCGGTTTGGCGTATCTTCCCCAAAGGTAAAACGACTACGTCTCGTCGGATGTAGCACCACAATCCGGCGAGCTCCGGCGAACTAAATAGGATCAAGAACTGAGCACAAGTGTTGTGCAGAGAATGTGTGTGTAGAAATGGCAGAATGCAGTATTTCTTAGTCTTCTTCTGCAAGCTCTCCAGAGGCCTATTTATAGGCATGTGGTAAGTATGAATTCAAGACCTTGAATTCTACTCCGACGGCTGGAAGCCGTAAAGGTTGAAGAAGTGGCCGGTGGCAACAGTCGTTGAAGAAACTCAGCCGCAAAAATTGAAGCTGTCATGCAGAAGTCGAAGCTGGCGTGCTTCTGCTACTGCTTCTTCTGCTGCTGCTACTGCTTCTTCTGCTGCTGTGGGCTGGGTTGTTGTGGGCTGGGCCAGGAAACAATTAGTTGGGCCAAAAAATAAAAAGCCCAGTGGAGTTGGTCCAAAAAATAGTTTGGGCCCCAAACACCACCCCAAAGCACCAATTGCCAAGATCCAAGTCCTTGGCCGCGGCCCGTACCCGACCCGCCCGTCCGGCGGCGACGTCGTCGTCCGTCCGTCCGATCGATCGTCGGCGGCGGCGCGCGCGTGTGTGTGCGCGAGGCTAGTACTTAGATCAAGCCCACTAGCAAGCCCACAAGTCAATTTATCAACTCCATGTGCTTTGCTATTCTTATACATGAAAAACATCTCTATGTTTTCCAATGTGGGATAGCATTTATTTTCCCTCTTCAACATCCAAACTTTGACATACAATATCTCACTCATCGGAAATCGGTTTTGAGACTTCAAGTATATCACGTTGATCTACTCGAGATGTAGATTAACATCCAATAATTATTTTAATTAAATAATAAATATTTAATTAAATAATAATTTTCAGATATGGCATAAAACCATATTTCCAAAACCATATTTCCAACAATCCCCCACATGAGTGAGAAATCAGTATGCGAAAGTATGCAAACACTTAGCTCAGTCCTCTTAAGATACAACATTGCATTTGGAAAGGTAGCTTGTGGCTTTGAACCTGCCATAGTCAATGTTATCGAGTATACCGGCGGCCTAGTGGATTGTGTTCCTTGAACTAGTCCTCCTCGGTGTATACTTAGTCAACAATATTGACACAATATTGCTTCAATCCTTATTCGTTCTCACGTTTGTGTCCATTACAGGCCTTGGAACACCTCTTTGGATTCATAAGTGTTTCAATCGAAGCGGCCCCACTTCACACTTACATAGGTGACTCTTAACTCAAGTATCCTGCTATACTTGTCCTCTTCGAGGAGTTCTAGAGTCATTAAAAGTCAAAGACTTAACCTCACCACGTGCAGGTTTCCGAACACTCACTGTTCTACAAGGAATAGGCAATTCGAGTGTTCAACACACGGATTTTCATAGCTTAGTTGTCCCATTGAACCAAGTTCTTGGGATCCTCCAGTCATCATGGTTGGGTTGCCACTATGATTATCCTTAATTTGTGGACTTCAAACCCATTCCCCCTAACAGTTTATACATCTGATCTCGATGGATACTTTTTGTCAAAGGATCCGCTATGTTATCAATTGATCTTATATAATCAATTGAGATAACTCCACTAGTGATCAAATGTCTCACGGTATTATGACGTCGACGAATATGTCTCGACTTACCGTTATACAAATGGTTTTGTGCTCGTCCGATAGCAGCTTGACTATCACAATGAATTATTACGGACGACACAGGTTTCGACCAACATGGAATATCCTCGAGGAAATTTTTAAGCCACTCGGCTTCTTCACCAGCTTTATCCAAAGCTATGAATTCTGATTCCATGGTCGATCTAGCAATACATGTTTGCTTCTTGGATTTCCAAGACACAGCACCACCCCCCACAGTGAATACATAACCGCTCGTTGAAAACGAGTCTTTGGCATCAGATATCCAATTTGCATCACAGTACCCTTCAAGTACAGAGGGCTCCCTAGTATAATGAATCGCATAGTTTTGAGTATATTTCAAATATCTCAAAACCCTTTCAAGAGCTTTCCAATGTTCATTACTAGGGTTAGCTGTAAAGCTGCTCAACTTGTTGACCGAGCATGCTATATCGGGACGAGTGCAATTTGTTAGATACAATAAGCTCCCAATAATCTTCGCATATTCTAACGCGTCAACAGGTTCTCCCTTGTGTACACTCAAATGCACACTAGGTTCCCATGGTGTCTTAGCTATTGGCTTGTCAAAAGCGTTGAATTTCTTTAACACTTTCTCAACGTAGTGAGATTGTGTTATAGTAATACCATCAGGTCTTCTTAGAATTTTAATTCCAAGGATAACATCAGCTAAGCCCATATCTTTCATGCTAAAATTTTTACTTAGCATGCCTTTGGTTTCTTGAATCACTCGGGAATTACTTCCCATGATGAGCATGTCGTCTACATAAAGACAAACAATAACATATCCGTTATTAGAATTCTTAATGTAGACACATTTATCGCACTCATTGATTCTGAATCCATTTGACAACATTACACTGTCAAATTTTAAATGCCATTGAAGCGGTGCTTGCTTCAACCCATATAAAGACCTTTGAAGTTTGCATACTTTGTGCTCTTGCCCAGGTACTACAAACCCTTCAGGTTGCTTCATATATATTTCATCTTCCAACTCGCCATACAAGAACGCAGTTTTCACATCCATTTGGTGAATCTCGAGATTGTGCAAGGCAGCATTAGCGAGAAGCATCCGAATAGATGTTAGTCTGGTCACAGGTGAATAGGTATCGAAGAAATCGTACCCTTCTTTCTGCCTGAAACCTTGAACGACAAGTCGGGCTTTGTACTTATCTATAGTACCATCAGATTTGTACTTCTTCTTTAGGATCCATTTGCATCCTAAAGCTTTACTTCCAGGTGGTAGATCCACTAACACCCAAGTATGATTCTGCATAATGGAATCAATCTCAATATCGATGGCTTCTTTCCAGAGAGCTGCATCTGAGCCAGACATAGCTTCTTTAATCGTCACCGGTTCGCCATCTAGCATCAAGACAACATAATCCGGTCCATAGACATTAGCTTTTCTAACTCGTTCCCCACGTCTCGGTTCTACATCCATAGGTTTAGACCTTGGTCTTTTCCTATTAGGTGGTACATGATTAGAACCCGTGGCATCATCTACTTGAGTAGAATTACTAGCTACTTCCATAGGTTTAGAACCTGTAGCATCACCATCAACTCCATCATTAGAGTTCGATGTACCTTTATCCTTGTTAGGATAGATATTTTCAAAGAATATAGCATTCCTTGATTCTATCGTTGTCCCAACATGTATATCAGGTATCTCCGATCTGTGCACTATAAAACGATAGGCACTGCTATTAAGTGCATGACCAATGAAGATACAATCCACCGTTTTAGGTCCTATTGTAACTAGCTTTGGTAAAGGCACTTCTACCTTGGCTAAACACCCCCACACTTTGAGGTATTTATACGAAGGTTTCCTTCCTTTCCATAGCTCATAGGGAGTTACATCTTTCCCTTTGAGTGGAATCTTGTTCAAGATATAGTTAGCCGTTAAGACAGCTTCCCCCCACATGTTCTGGGGTAATCCTGAACTAATCAACAAGGCATTCATCATCTCCTTAAGAGTTCGATTCTTGCGTTCAGCAACGCCGTTAGATTGTGGTGAATAAGGAGCCGTCGTTTGATGGATTATACCACTTTCGTTGCATAATTCAGCAAACGGAGCTACATATTCTCCACCTCTATCACTTCGAACCATCTTAATTCGACATCCAAGTTGATTCTCGGCTTCATTTTTGAAGTTTCTAAAAGCTTCAATAGCCATCTTCTAAAAGCTTCAATAGCCTCATCTTTACTTTTCAATAAGTAAAGGTAACAATACTTTGTGCAATCGTCTATAAAGGTGATAAAGTACTTCTTGCCACCTCTAGTTTGCACGAACTTTAAATCACAAACATCGGTGTGAATAAGTTCCAATGGTTGAGTGCTCATTTCTACCGATTTAAACGGTAACTTAGCCATTTTGGCTTCAACACAAACTTCACATTTTACTTGTGAGTTGTATTCATCAACTTTTAGTAAATTCATTTTTACTAATCTCTTTATAGCATTTAGATTAACATGTCCAAGTCTACAATGCCATAAATCAGAACACTCAATCAAGTAAGCAGAAGAGGTTGATGCATCTTTATTGATTTTAGCCTTGGCAGGCTTACAAGCTCTTACACCAAGTTTGAAAAGTCCTTCGGAGGCATAGCCTTTCCCTAGGAACTTTCCCCACTTGCGTATTACAACATAGTCAGATTTGAAAAACAATTCAAAATCCTTATTCGTAAGCCTAAAGCCCGAAATTAAATTCTTTCGGACAGTTGGAACGTGTAATACGTCTTTTAATGTGATCTCCACGCCCGACGTGAGTTGAAGAATCACATCTCCCATGCCAAGGACTTGGGATGTCCGCTCGCTAGCCTCCATTATCGTTTTGTTTTCCACTTCCTTGTAGTTGTGGAACAACTCACGATTTATGCATATATGGACGGTAGCGCCGGTATCCACGAACCAAGCGTTCGGGTTGTCCACATGATTCACCTCGGAGATCATGGCAGCAAAGTCATCGTGGTTCCGATCGTCGAAGTCCTTCTCGACGTTGTTCACGTTGCCATTTGCTTTCTTCCGCTTTGGCTTCCGGCAATCCTTAGCCATGTGACCTTTTTTGTCACAATTATAACATACACCATCAAACTTTGATGGTTGACTACCGCTTTGCTTCCCTTTACCCTTATTATTAGGGTTAGGGCGACCACGTTTGTTGGAGGGACCGCCTTTCTCGGCGAGATTGGCCTTTGCCTCCATCGGAGCTTTTCCCTTTTGATCACGACTTCTCACGTGATCCTCCATTTGAAGCTTGGATAACAATATCGGCACGGACATCTCCGAGCGCTCATGCTTCAAAAGGTTTTGAAATTTCCTCCAACTAGGAGGTAATTTCTCTATGATGATTGCAACGAGCAATGCATCCGCCAAGGGCATCCCTTCGGCTTGAACCTCATGTGAAAGATTTTGGAACTCTTCCACTTGGTCCATCAATGGTCGGGAGTCAACCATTTTATATTCCAACCATTTGGCAACGACATACTTGGTAGTATTCGCCTTGTCCACTTGATACTTTAGATCAAGGGCCTCCCACAAGTGTTTCGCGGTTTCATGAACCTTGAAAACACGGTAGAGCCGTTCGTCCAGAGACATGAGAACGGTGTTACGGCACAAGTAGTCGCCGCGACACCAGTTCAAATATCCGGCACGAATTTCTTGGCTTGTCTCCCCTTCCCCTTCACTCGGGGTTGGAGGTTTATCCTCCATTAAGAATCCGGCAAACCCCACGGTTGTGAGGTAGAATAGCATCTTCTCTTGCCAATATTTGAAGTTCTTGCCTGAGAACGTTGATGGTTTCTCGGCAAGACCAATAGTTCTAGATGTTGACGATGAAGCCCCCGTTGATGCAAACGAGGAAAATATTGACGACGTGGTTGAACCGATGGTTGCAGAGGTGGTGGAGCCATCCATATTGACGTCGGTGTGAGCCATTTCTCGAACGTGTATCAACGGCAGAGAAATAATCTTCTTGCGATTGTTAGAACCGGGTACACGATCGAGATATTACAAAATATTTATTTTGAGAAATTACGACTCAAAATAATTGAAAATATTACAAAGTAAATAATTTGAGAAATTACAAATCAAATAATTTGATACAACTGAAATACACTGTATAAATAAATTATACGTATAAACAAAGTCGAGTCGAGATGAATCTCTTCCCGCAAGAAGATTATCGCCCCGGTAGTGCTCTTCGGTTTGGCGTATCTTCCCCAAAGGTAAAACGACTACGTCTCGTCGGATGTAGCACCACAATCCGGCGAGCTCCGGCGAACTAAATAGGATCAAGAACTGAGCACAAGTGTTGTGCAGAGAATGTGTGTGTAGAAATGGCAGAATGCAGTATTTCTTAGTCTTCTTCTGCAAGCTCTCCAGAGGCCTATTTATAGGCATGTGGTAAGTATGAATTCAAGACCTTGAATTCTACTCCGACGGCTGGAAGCCGTAAAGGTTGAAGAAGTGGCCGGTGGCAACAGTCGTTGAAGAAACTCAGCCGCAAAAATTGAAGCTGTCATGCAGAAGTCGAAGCTGGCGTGCTTCTGCTACTGCTTCTTCTGCTGCTGCTACTGCTTCTTCTGCTGCTGTGGGCTGGGTTGTTGTGGGCTGGGCCAGGAAACAATTAGTTGGGCCAAAAAATAAAAAGCCCAGTGGAGTTGGTCCAAAAAATAGTTTGGGCCCCAAACACCACCCCAAAGCACCAATTGCCAAGATCCAAGTCCTTGGCCGCGGCCCGTACCCGACCCGCCCGTCCGGCGGCGACGTCGTCGTCCGTCCGTCCGATCGATCGTCGGCGGCGGCGCGCGCGTGTGTGTGCGCGAGGCTAGTACTTAGATCAAGCCCACTAGCAAGCCCACAAGTCAATTTATCAACTCCATGTGCTTTGCTATTCTTATACATGAAAAACATCTCTATGTTTTCCAATGTGGGATAGCATTTATTTTCCCTCTTCAACATCCAAACTTTGACATACAATATCTCACTCATCGGAAATCGGTTTTGAGACTTCAAGTATATCACGTTGATCTACTCGAGATGTAGATTAACATCCAATAATTATTTTAATTAAATAATAAATATTTAATTAAATAATAATTTTCAGATATGGCATAAAACCATATTTCCAAAACCATATTTCCAACAATCCCCCACATGAGTGAGAAATCAGTATGCGAAAGTATGCAAACACTTAGCTCAGTCCTCTTAAGATACAACATTGCATTTGGAAAGGTAGCTTGTGGCTTTGAACCTGCCATAGTCAATGTTATCGAGTATACCGGCGGCCTAGTGGATTGTGTTCCTTGAACTAGTCCTCCTCGGTGTATACTTAGTCAACAATATTGACACAATATTGCTTCAATCCTTATTCGTTCTCACGTTTGTGTCCATTACAGGCCTTGGAACACCTCTTTGGATTCATAAGTGTTTCAATCGAAGCGGCCCCACTTCACACTTACATAGGTGACTCTTAACTCAAGTATCCTGCTATACTTGTCCTCTTCGAGGAGTTCTAGAGTCATTAAAAGTCAAAGACTTAACCTCACCACGTGCAGGTTTCCGAACACTCACTGTTCTACAAGGAATAGGCAATTCGAGTGTTCAACACACGGATTTTCATAGCTTAGTTGTCCCATTGAACCAAGTTCTTGGGATCCTCCAGTCATCATGGTTGGGTTGCCACTATGATTATCCTTAATTTGTGGACTTCAAACCCATTCCCCCTAACAGTTTATACATCTGATCTCGATGGATACTTTTTGTCAAAGGATCCGCTATGTTATCAATTGATCTTATATAATCAATTGAGATAACTCCACTAGTGATCAAATGTCTCACGGTATTATGACGTCGACGAATATGTCTCGACTTACCGTTATACAAATGGTTTTGTGCTCGTCCGATAGCAGCTTGACTATCACAATGAATTATTACGGACGACACAGGTTTCGACCAACATGGAATATCCTCGAGGAAATTTTTAAGCCACTCGGCTTCTTCACCAGCTTTATCCAAAGCTATGAATTCTGATTCCATAGGTCGATCTAGCAATACATGTTTGCTTCTTGGATTTCCAAGACACAGCACCACCCCCCACAGTGAATACATAACCGCTCGTTGAAAACGAGTCTTTGGCATCAGATATCCAATTTGCATCACAGTACCCTTCAAGTACAGAGGGCTCCCTAGTATAATGAATCGCATAGTTTTGAGTATATTTCAAATATCTCAAAACCCTTTCAAGAGCTTTCCAATGTTCATTACTAGGGTTAGCTGTAAAGCTGCTCAACTTGTTGACCGAGCATGCTATATCGGGACGAGTGCAATTTGTTAGATACAATAAGCTCCCAATAATCTTCGCATATTCTAACGCGTCAACAGGTTCTCCCTTGTGTACACTCAAATGCACACTAGGTTCCCATGGTGTCTTAGCTATTGGCTTGTCAAAAGCGTTGAATTTCTTTAACACTTTCTCAACGTAGTGAGATTGTGTTATAGTAATACCATCAGGTCTTCTTAGAATTTTAATTCCAAGGATAACATCAGCTAAGCCCATATCTTTCATGCTAAAATTTTTACTTAGCATGCCTTTGGTTTCTTGAATCACTCGGGAATTACTTCCCATGATGAGCATGTCGTCTACATAAAGACAAACAATAACATATCCGTTATTAGAATTCTTAATGTAGACACATTTATCGCACTCATTGATTCTGAATCCATTTGACAACATTACACTGTCAAATTTTAAATGCCATTGAAGCGGTGCTTGCTTCAACCCATATAAAGACCTTTGAAGTTTGCATACTTTGTGCTCTTGCCCAGGTACTACAAACCCTTCAGGTTGCTTCATATATATTTCATCTTCCAACTCGCCATACAAGAACGCAGTTTTCACATCCATTTGGTGAATCTCGAGATTGTGCAAGGCAGCATTAGCGAGAAGCATCCTGAATAGATGTTAGTCTGGTCACAGGTGAATAGGTATCGAAGAAATCGTACCCTTCTTTCTGCCTGAAACCTTGAACGACAAGTCGGGCTTTGTACTTATCTATAGTACCATCAGATTTGTACTTCTTCTTTAGGATCCATTTGCATCCTAAAGCTTTACTTCCAGGTGGTAGATCCACTAACACCCAAGTATGATTCTGCATAATGGAATCAATCTCAATATCGATGGCTTCTTTCCAGAGAGCTGCATCTGAGCCAGACATAGCTTCTTTAATCGTCACCGGTTCGCCATCTAGCATCAAGACAACATAATCCGGTCCATAGACATTAGCTTTTCTAACTCGTTCCCCACGTCTCGGTTCTACATCCATAGGTTTAGACCTTGGTCTTTTCCTATTAGGTGGTACATGATTAGAACCCGTGGCATCATCTACTTGAGTAGAATTACTAGCTACTTCCATAGGTTTAGAACCTGTAGCATCACCATCAACTCCATCATTAGAGTTCGATGTACCTTTATCCTTGTTAGGATAGATATTTTCAAAGAATATAGCATTCCTTGATTCTATCGTTGTCCCAACATGTATATCAGGTATCTCCGATCTGTGCACTATAAAACGATAGGCACTGCTATTAAGTGCATGACCAATGAAGATACAATCCACCGTTTTAGGTCCTATTGTAACTAGCTTTGGTAAAGGCACTTCTACCTTGGCTAAACACCCCCACACTTTGAAGGTATTTATACGAAGGTTTCCTTCCTTTCCATAGCTCATAGGGAGTTACATCTTTCCCTTTGAGTGGAATCTTGTTCAAGATATAGTTAGCCGTTAAGACAGCTTCCCCCCACATGTTCTGGGGTAATCCTGAACTAATCAACAAGGCATTCATCATCTCCTTAAGAGTTCGATTCTTGCGTTCAGCAACGCCGTTAGATTGTGGTGAATAAGGAGCCGTCGTTTGATGGATTATACCACTTTCGTTGCATAATTCAGCAAACGGAGCTACATATTCTCCACCTCTATCACTTCGAACCATCTTAATTCGACATCCAAGTTGATTCTCGGCTTCATTTTTGAAGTTTCTAAAAGCTTCAATAGCCATCTTCTAAAAGCTTCAATAGCCACATCTTTACTTTTCAATAAGTAAAGGTAACAATACTTTGTGCAATCGTCTATAAAGGTGATAAAGTACTTCTTGCCACCTCTAGTTTGCACGAACTTTAAATCACAAACATCGGTGTGAATAAGTTCCAATGGTTGAGTGCTCATTTCTACCGATTTAAACGGTAACTTAGCCATTTTGGCTTCAACACAAACTTCACATTTTACTTGTGAGTTGTATTCATCAACTTTTAGTAAATTCATTTTTACTAATCTCTTTATAGCATTTAGATTAACATGTCCAAGTCTACAATGCCATAAATCAGAACACTCAATCAAGTAAGCAGAAGAGGTTGATGCATCTTTATTGATTTTAGCCTTGGCAGGCTTACAAGCTCTTACACCAAGTTTGAAAAGTCCTTCGGAGGCATAGCCTTTCCCTAGGAACTTTCCCCACTTGCGTATTACAACATAGTCAGATTTGAAAAACAATTCAAAATCCTTATTCGTAAGCCTAAAGCCCGAAATTAAATTCTTTCGGACAGTTGGAACGTGTAATACGTCTTTTAATGTGATCTCCACGCCCGACGTGAGTTGAAGAATCACATCTCCCATGCCAAGGACTTGGGATGTCCGCTCGCTAGCCTCCATTATCGTTTTGTTTTCCACTTCCTTGTAGTTGTGGAACAACTCACGATTTATGCATATATGGACGGTAGCGCCGGTATCCACGAACCAAGCGTTCGGGTTGTCCACATGATTCACCTCGGAGATCATGGCAGCAAAGTCATCGTGGTTCCGATCGTCGAAGTCCTTCTCGACGTTGTTCACGTTGCCATTTGCTTTCTTCCGCTTTGGCTTCCGGCAATCCTTAGCCATGTGACCTTTTTTGTCACAATTATAACATACACCATCAAACTTTGATGGTTGACTACCGCTTTGCTTCCCTTTACCCTTATTATTAGGGTTAGGGCGACCACGTTTGTTGGAGGGACCGCCTTTCTCGGCGAGATTGGCCTTTGCCTCCATCGGAGCTTTTCCCTTTTGATCACGACTTCTCACGTGATCCTCCATTTGAAGCTTGCATAACAATATCGGCACGGACATCTCCGAGCGCTCATGCTTCAAAAGGTTTTGAAATTTCCTCCAACTAGGAGGTAATTTCTCTATGATGATTGCAACGAGCAATGCATCCGCCAAGGGCATCCCTTCGGCTTGAACCTCATGTGAAAGATTTTGGAACTCTTCCACTTGGTCCATCAATGGTCGGGAGTCAACCATTTTATATTCCAACCATTTGGCAACGACATACTTGGTAGTATTCGCCTTGTCCACTTGATACTTTAGATCAAGGGCCTCCCACAAGTGTTTCGCGGTTTCATGAACCTTGAAAACACGGTAGAGCCGTTCGTCCAGAGACATGAGAACGGTGTTACGGCACAAGTAGTCGCCGCGACACCAGTTCCAATATCCGGCACGAATTTCTTGGCTTGTCTCCCCTTCCCCTTCACTCGGGGTTGGAGGTTTATCCTCCATTAAGAATCCGGCAAACCCCACGGTTGTGAGGTAGAATAGCATCTTCTCTTGCCAATATTTGAAGTTCTTGCCTGAGAACGTTGATGGTTTCTCGGCAAGACCAATAGTTCTAGATGTTGACGATGAAGCCCCCGTTGATGCAAACGAGGAAAATATTGACGACGTGGTTGAACCGATGGTTGCAGAGGTGGTGGAGCCATCCATATTGACGTCGGTGTGAGCCATTTCTCGAACGTGTATCAACGGCAGAGAAATAATCTTCTTGCGATTGTTAGAACCGGGTACACGATCGAGATATTACAAAATATTTATTTTGAGAAATTACGACTCAAAATAATTGAAAATATTACAAAGTAAATAATTTGAGAAATTACAAATCAAATAATTTGATACAACTGAAATACACTGTATAAATAAATTATACGTATAAACAAAGTCGAGTCGAGATGAATCTCTTCCCGCAAGAAGATTATCGCCCCGGTAGTGCTCTTCGGTTTGGCGTATCTTCCCCAAAGGTAAAACGACTACGTCTCGTCGGATGTAGCACCACAATCCGGCGAGCTCCGGTGAACTAAATAGGATCAAGAACTGAGCACAAGTGTTGTGCAGAGAATGTGTGTGTAGAAATGGCAGAATGCAGTATTTCTTAGTCTTCTTCTGCAAGCTCTCCAGAGGCCTATTTATAGGCATGTGGTAAGTATGAATTCAAGACCTTGAATTCTACTCCGACGGCTGGAAGCCGTAAAGGTTGAAGAAGTGGCCGGTGGCAACAGTCGTTGAAGAACTCAGCCGCAAAATTGAAGCTGTCATGCAGAAGTCGAAGCTGGCGTGCTTCTGCTACTGCTTCTTCTGCTGCTGCTACTGCTTCTTCTGCTGCTGTGGGCTGGGTTGTTGTGGGCTGGGCCAGGAAACAATTAGTTGGGCCAAAAAATAAAAAGCCCAGTGGAGTTGGTCCAAAAATAGTTTGGGCCCCAAACACCACCCAAAGCACCAATTGCCAAGATCCAAGTCCTTGGCCGCGGCCCGTACCCGACCCGCCCGTCCGGCGGCGACGTCGTCGTCCGTCCGTCCGATCGATCGTCGGCGGCGGCGCGCGCGTGTGTGTGCGCGAGGCTAGTACTTAGATCAAGCCCACTAGCAAGCCCACAAGTCAATTTATCAACTCCATGTGCTTTGCTATTCTTATACATGAAAAACATCTCTATGTTTTCCAATGTGGGATAGCATTTATTTTCCCTCTTCAACATCCAAACTTTGACATACAATATCTCACTCATCGGAAATCGGTTTTGAGACTTCAAGTATATCACGTTGATCTACTCGAGATGTAGATTAACATCCAATAATTATTTTAATTAAATAATAAATATTTAATTAAATAATAATTTTCAGATATGGCATAAAACCATATTTCCAAAACCATATTTCCAACAATCCCCCACATGAGTGAGAAATCAGTATGCGAAAGTATGCAAACACTTAGCTCAGTCCTCTTAAGATACAACATTGCATTTGGAAAGGTAGCTTGTGGCTTTGAACCTGCCATAGTCAATGTTATCGAGTATACCGGCGGCCTAGTGGATTGTGTTCCTTGAACTAGTCCTCCTCGGTGTATACTTAGTCAACAATATTGACACAATATTGCTTCAATCCTTATTCGTTCTCACGTTTGTGTCCATTACAGGCCTTGGAACACCTCTTTGGATTCATAAGTGTTTCAATCGAAGCGGCCCCACTTCACACTTACATAGGTGACTCTTAACTCAAGTATCCTGCTATACTTGTCCTCTTCGAGGAGTTCTAGAGTCATTAAAAGTCAAAGACTTAACCTCACCACGTGCAGGTTTCCGAACACTCACTGTTCTACAAGGAATAGGCAATTCGAGTGTTCAACACACGGATTTTCATAGCTTAGTTGTCCCATTGAACCAAGTTCTTGGGATCCTCCAGTCATCATGGTTGGGTTGCCACTATGATTATCCTTAATTTGTGGACTTCAAACCCATTCCCCCTAACAGTTTATACATCTGATCTCGATGGATACTTTTTGTCAAAGGATCCGCTATGTTATCAATTGATCTTATATAATCAATTGAGATAACTCCACTAGTGATCAAATGTCTCACGGTATTATGACGTCGACGAATATGTCTCGACTTACCGTTATACAAATGGTTTTGTGCTCGTCCGATAGCAGCTTGACTATCACAATGAATTATTACGGACGACACAGGTTTCGACCAACATGGAATATCCTCGAGGAAATTTTTAAGCCACTCGGCTTCTTCACCAGCTTTATCCAAAGCTATGAATTCTGATTCCATGGTCGATCTAGCAATACATGTTTGCTTCTTGGATTTCCAAGACACAGCACCACCCCCCACAGTGAATACATAACCGCTCGTTGAAAACGAGTCTTTGGCATCAGATATCCAATTTGCATCACAGTACCCTTCAAGTACAGAGGGCTCCCTAGTATAATGAATCGCATAGTTTTGAGTATATTTCAAATATCTCAAAACCCTTTCAAGAGATTTCCAATGTTCATTACTAGGGTTAGCTGTAAAGCTGCTCAACTTGTTGACCGAGCATGCTATATCGGGACGAGTGCAATTTGTTAGATACAATAAGCTCCCAATAATCTTCGCATATTCTAACGCGTCAACAGGTTCTCCCTTGTGTACACTCAAATGCACACTAGGTTCCCATGGTGTCTTAGCTATTGGCTTGTCAAAAGCGTTGAATTTCTTTAACACTTTCTCAACGTAGTGAGATTGTGTTATAGTAATACCATCAGGTCTTCTTAGAATTTTAATTCCAAGGATAACATCAGCTAAGCCCATATCTTTCATGCTAAAATTTTTACTTAGCATGCCTTTGGTTTCTTGAATCACTCGGGAATTACTTCCCATGATGAGCATGTCGTCTACATAAAGACAAATAATAACATATCCGTTATTAGAATTCTTAATGTAGACACATTTATCGCACTCATTGATTCTGAATCCATTTGACAACAATACACTGTCAAATTTTAAATGCCATTGAAGCGGTGCTTGCTTCAACCCATATAAAGACCTTTGAAGTTTGCATACTTTGTGCTCTTGCCCAGGTACTACAAACCCTTCAGGTTGCTTCATATATATTTCATCTTCCAACTCGCCATACAAGAACGCAGTTTTCACATCCATTTGGTGAATCTCGAGATTGTGCAAGGCAGCATTAGCGAGAAGCATCCGAATAGATGTTAGTCTGGTCACAGGTGAATAGGTATCGAAGAAATCGTACCCTTCTTTCTGCCTGAAACCTTGAACGACAAGTCGGGCTTTGTACTTATCTATAGTACCATCAGATTTGTACTTCTTCTTTAGGATCCATTTGCATCCTAAAGCTTTACTTCCAGGTGGTAGATCCACTAACACCCAAGTATGATTCTGCATAATGGAATCAATCTCAATATCGATGGCTTCTTTCCAGAGAGCTGCATCTGAGCCAGACATAGCTTCTTTAATCGTCACCGGTTCGCCATCTAGCATCAAGACAACATAATCCGGTCCATAGACATTCGCTTTTCTAACTCGTTCCCCACGTCTCGGTTCTACATCCATAGGTTTAGACCTTGGTCTTTTCCTATTAGGTGGTACATGATTAGAACCCGTGGCATCATCTACTTGAGTAGAATTACTAGCTACTTCCATAGGTTTAGAACCTGTAGCATCACCATCAACTCCATCATTAGAGTTCGATGTACCTTTATCCTTGTTAGGATAGATATTTTCAAAGAATATAGCATTCCTTGATTCTATCGTTGTCCCAACATGTATATCAGGTATCTCCGATCTGTGCACTATAAAACGATAGGCACTGCTATTAAGTGCATGACCAATGAAGATACAATCCACCGTTTTAGGTCCTATTGTAACTAGCTTTGGTAAAGGCACTTCTACCTTGGCTAAACACCCCCACACTTTGAGGTATTTATACGAAGGTTTCCTTCCTTTCCATAGCTCATAGGGAGTTACATCTTTCCCTTTGAGTGGAATCTTGTTCAAGATATAGTTAGCCGTTAAGACAGCTTCCCCCCACATGTTCTGGGGTAACCCTGAACTAACCAACAAGGCATTCATCATCTCCTTAAGAGTTCGATTCTTGCGTTCAGCAACGCCGTTAGATTGTGGTGAATAAGGAGCCGTCATTTGATGGATTATACCACTTTCGTTGCATAATTCAGCAAACGGAGCTACATATTCTCCACCTCTATCACTTCGAACCATCTTAATTCGACATCCAAGTTGATTCTCGGCTTCATTTTTGAAGTTTCTAAAAGCTTCAATAGCCATCTTCTAAAAGCTTCAATAGCCTCATCTTTACTTTTCAATAAGTAAAGGTAACAATACTTTGTGCAATCGTCTATAAAGGTGATAAAGTACTTCTTGCCACCTCTAGTTTGCACGAACTTTAAATCACAAACATCGGTGTGAATAAGTTCCAATGGTTGAGTGCTCATTTCTACCGATTTAAACGGTAACTTAGCCATTTTGGCTTCAACACAAACTTCACATTTTACTTGTGAGTTGTATTCATCAACTTTTAGTAAATTCATTTTTACTAATCTCTTTATAGCATTTAGATTAACATGTCCAAGTCTACAATGCCATAAATCAGAACACTCAATCAAGTAAGCAGAAGAGGTTGATGCATCTTTATTGATTTTAGCCTTGGCAGGCTTACAAGCTCTTACACCAAGTTTGAAAAGTCCTTCGGAGGCATAGCCTTTCCCTAGGAACTTTCCCCACTTGCGTATTACAACATAGTCAGATTTGAAAAACAATTCAAAATCCTTATTCGTAAGCCTAAAGCCCGAAATTAAATTCTTTCGGACAGTTGGAACGTGTAATACGTCTTTTAATGTGATCTCCACGCCCGACGTGAGTTGAAGAATCACATCTCCCATGCCAAGGACTTGGGATGTCCGCTCGCTAGCCTCCATTATCATTTTGTTTTCCACTTCCTTGTAGTTGTGGAACAACTCACGATTTATGCATATATGGACGGTAGCGCCGGTATCCACGAACCAAGCGTTCGGGTTGTCCACATGATTCACCTCGGAGATCATGGCAGCAAAGTCATCGTGGTTCCAATCGTCGAAGTCCTTCTCGACGTTGTTCACGTTGCCATTTGCTTTCTTCCGCTTTGGCTTCCGGCAATCCTTAGCCATGTGACCTTTTTTGTCACAATTATAACATACACCATCAAACTTTGATGGTTGACTACCGCTTTGCTTCCCTTTACCCTTATTATTAGGGTTAGGGCGACCACGTTTGTTGGAGGGACCGCCTTTCTCGGCGAGATTGGCCTTTGCCTCCATCGGAGCTTTTCCCTTTTGATCACGACTTCTCACGTGATCCTCCATTTGAAGCTTGGATAACAATATCGGCACGGACATCTCCGAGCGCTCATGCTTCAAAAGGTTTTGAAATTTCCTCCAACTAGGAGGTAATTTCTCTATGATGATTGCAACGAGCAATGCATCCGCCAAGGGCATCCCTTCGGCTTGAACCTCATGTGAAAGATTTTGGAACTCTTCCACTTGGTCCATCAATGGTCGGGAGTCAACCATTTTATATTCCAACCATTTGGCAACGACATACTTGGTAGTATTCGCCTTGTCCACTTGATACTTTAGATCAAGGGCCTCCCACAAGTGTTTCGCGGTTTCATGAACCTTGAAAACACGGTAGAGCCGTTCGTCCAGAGACATGAGAACGGTGTTACGGCACAAGTAGTCGCCGCGACACCAGTTCAAATATCCGGCACGAATTTCTTGGCTTGTCTCCCCTTCCCCTTCACTCGGGGTTGGAGGTTTATCCTCCATTAAGAATCCGGCAAACCCCACGGTTGTGAGGTAGAATAGCATCTTCTCTTGCCAATATTTGAAGTTCTTGCCTGAGAACGTTGATGGTTTCTCGGCAAGACCAATAGTTCTAGATGTTGACGATGAAGCCCCCGTTGATGCAAACGAGGAAAATATTGACGACGTGGTTGAACCGATGGTTGCAGAGGTGGTGGAGCCATCCATATTGACGTCGGTGTGAGCCATTTCTCGAACGTGTATCAACGGCAGAGAAATAATCTTCATGCGATTGTTAGAACCGGGTACACGATCGAGATATTACAAAATATTTATTTTGAGAAATTACGACTCAAAATAATTGAAAATATTACAAAGTAAATAATTTGAGAAATTACAAATCAAATAATTTGATACAACTGAAATACACTGTATAAATAAATTATACGTATAAACAAAGTCGAGTCGAGATGAATCTCTTCCCGCAAGAAGATTATCGCCCCGGTAGTGCTCTTCGGTTTGGCGTATCTTCCCCAAAGGTAAAACGACTACGTCTCGTCGGATGTAGCACCACAATCCGGCGAGCTCCGGCGAACTAAATAGGATCAAGAACTGAGCACAAGTGCTGTGCAGAGAATGTGTGTGTAGAAATGGCAGAATGCAGTATTTCTTAGTCTTCTTCTGCTACTGCTACTGCTTCTTCTGCTGCTGTGGGCTGGGTTGTTGTGGGCTGGGCCAGGAAACAATTAGTTGGGCCAAAAAATAAAAAGCCCAGTGGAGTTGGTCCAAAAAATAGTTTGGGCCCCAAACACCACCCCAAAGCACCAAGATCCAAGATCCAAGATCCAAGTCCTTGGCCGCGGCCCGTACCCGACCCGACCCGACCCGACCCGACCCGCCCGTCCGGCGGCGTCCGTCCGTCCGTCCGATCGATCGTCGGCGGCGGCGCGCGTGTGTGTGTGCGCGAGGCTAGTACTTAGATCAAGCCCACTAGCAAGCCCACAAGTCAATTTATCAACTCCATGTGCTTTGCTATTCTTATACATGAAAAACATCTCTATGTTTTCCAATGTGGGATAACATTTATTTTCCCTCTTCAACATCCAAACTTTGACATACAATATCTCACTCATCGGAAATCGGTTTTGAGACTTCAAGTATATCACGTTGATCTACTCGAGATGTAGATTAACATCCAATAATTATTTTAATTAAATAATAAATATTTAATTAAATAATAATTTTCAGATATGGCATAAAACCATATTTCCAAAACCATATTTCCAACAATATCACACTTCTTCATTGCCCAATAAATTTATATATTCCAATATTAAATACATATCTAGTATTAAATTTTGAAAATATATTTGATTTAATCAAATACAAAATAAAATGTATAATTCAATATTTGATTATTAATTTCCATGTGACATGATTTAATAGGATATAAATTTTAATTACCTATAAATGAATGAGTTTGGAAATTCATTTGATAGTTTAAATTCCTGTTGAGGAACTTGTGAATTTGAATTGGAAGTTAAGTGCATTAGATATTTAATACGTGTCTAGAATAATTTGAATTCTAAGTTTGTGGTTGTGATACAAAGATGGACCCATATTTATTTGTTTTTGCTAGCCCAAACAATCTTCGCAGCAAAAATACATAACTTATTTTCAAATCTAAACAGCAGTTTAGCCCATTTAACTGTTTAATAAAGTACATGTTGTCGAAGAGTAATTCTATTCATAGTCTACAAATTTACTTAATAATAATAATAATAATAATAATAATAATAATAATAATAATAATAAGGCTATATTACTCCTACAACCCCAGTTAATAAATTCTACAAATAAATAATACTAACTACAAGTCTACATTTTCATAACCCCCAAAAATTTGAGAAGCACATGAAAGAACGATAAACAATATAGGGGATTTCAAGAACAACAATATTCTAGATTTATTATAATTTTGTAATATTCCGTGGTCTTTACAAATATAGTCAATGATAGTTTTTACGTACCTCAAAAATCAAAAGATAAAAAATATTTATTATAAAAATTACTCATTTTTAGTTTGAAAGGACAATGTTGTCCACTTGTCCTTATGATTTTTCTTTCATTTTCACTTTCTTTCTTCTAATTAATAATGACCAAATAAAAAGAATATCTAATGCTCCCTCCTTCTTATTAGTAATGACCTACTTCATTCATCTCACAAAAATATGAACATTTTGTCATTTTGGATCGTCTCACCATAATCTCTTTATTTTTTGTCTCTACTTTTCATAAAATGGATACATTTTTCACTCACAATACACTTTTATCTAATATTTCTTAAAACTAATATGTCATTTACAAATGTTCATGTTTTTGTGAGACGGAGACAATATTACTTTTGGGCACAAAGATTAAAAAAAGTGTAATTAATTAGTATATAAAGTGAGTTGGGTCCATCATTAATAATATTTTTAATAATTATTTTTTTGCTAAAAAAATATAAGACGATACAAGTAAAATGTAGTAATTGGGACAATATTAATGGGACAGGGAGAGTAGAATATACAAATTTCAGGTGTCTTCAATTAGTACTTAATTCTATATTTTGAAAGGCATTTGGAGATCTTCTATATTAATTAATGTTATTTAAATTATTTTTATGATTTGAAAATATAATTGTTTAGTTGTACTTAATAGATTCAAAACTTCATCTCACTGTTCTAAATATATTATTCAAATCGTGAACTTTGCTCGTCATATTCAACTAATGCGAGTCGAACGTATCGAGAATTGATCAGTTAACCGATGCGAGCCGAGCATTTCGAAAATTGGTCAAGTATTTGTAGAAAATACACTAGCTCTCGACATAAGGATAAAAAGTCCTAATAAAAATATTCAAATATATGGGTCCTACTATTTTTTTTTTATCAATTTACATTTTCTTTATAATTTTTGTGCCCAAAATTTTAGGACAGAAATAATTAATGAGACAAAGAAAATATATATTTTTCAAATGATAAGTAAATTTTATATTTTATCTTCCAAAACATATACTACCTCCGTCCACTAATAATGTAGCACTTTTGGTGGATATGGGTTTTAAGAAAATAATTGATAGATGTCTACAAAGTAAAAGTAAAAATGAGTGGTTGTGGTTGAATTGAGATGGTGGGGTCATGTCCCAAAAAAGAAAGTGCTACGCTCTTCATGGACGCCCAATCGAATAATTGTGCTACACTCTTGGTGGACGGATGCATGTAGTACTATTTTGACTCTTACAAATATTACAGTAGTGTCAACTAGTAATATTTTTACAACATTTCATGGATATAGGGTGACAACTGTGTGTGTGTGTGTATATATATATATATATATATATATATAGAGAGAGAGAGAGAGAGATATGTTGGAATAAATAGCTTTTTAATGCCATAATTACTTTGGTAATTAATGGAATTAAAATGATAATTTTGGAATCTACAAATTGAGTAGATTAATTTGGTATATTTACTTGTTCAAATCTATTAAGAATTGAATGAGTAATTAATGCCAAAAGATAGTCACTGTTCGGACCACATGTTTGCCCAAACAGTGCATGTGGCGGTGGTTAAGGACCGAAGAGACATGATGGTTTGGAACACCTGTTTGCCCAAAACCTACGCGGCAGCGGTTGAGGACCGAAGAGACACACTGGTTCGGACCACCTGTTTGCCCAAACAGTACACCCCTTCGGACAGAAGAGACACATCTCATCAAACAAGAAGGGTGCACCTCTTCGGATTGGAAAATCACGTGCTTTCAAGGAAACCCCTGGAACACTATAAATAGGGCCCTCCAGAATGAGATTAAACACACCAACAAATTCAAATAATCAATTTGTCATATTAGTTTAGTTTACATACTCAGTCCCGAGTATCAAGCCGTTCGACCGGATAGCGATCTCCTAGTGCTAAGGACTTGTCTATCATCCCGAAACCGTTGTATCTTGGGGGCAATTACTGTAGATCCGCGAGCACAGAGCGGAAGTAATTTTGCCTTACGGAGAGAGAATTTATTCTCGTTACGGTTCTGCATCTTTTCCATTTATCGTCATTCTATTTTCTACACTACCAAATAACAAGAGAGAGAGAGAGAGAGAGAGAGAGAGAGAAATAGATAGAGAGAGAGAGTGATCATGTAAATCCCTCTTCTTATTGTAGTATATAAATCTAAATATGAATCAGGCATTGTATGTATGTGACGCATTAAAATGTGACACATGACATAGATCTTCCAAGGCAAAATATATAGATGGGTAAAATAGAAAATATGAATTTTTAAAAAAATTATTCTTATTATAGCTTCGCGTGCATTTTGCCTTGAAAGGCCTCTGCCACGTGTCTTGTACTTAATGCGCCACGTAAATAAAATGTGTGATTCAATTTTAATCTATAGATTACCAGAGGGGATCTATAGAGTTAGGAACCCACCTCTATATGTGTGTGTGTGTTTGTAGAAAGTGGTTTAATATTTTTATTTTCTTATTCTAGTAACTATAATTCTGTAACAATGTTGATCTTATCTGCTATTGTTAAATAAAAAGAAGCATATGTATAAAAAGAATTGTAATGAAAAACATTATAAAAAAATTTATTGTATATATTTAAATGTACTAGCAGAAAGGGCGTACATTATATGCATAATCAATGTTATTTTATTTGATAAAAATAAAAATATAATATTTATTATATTTAAATTTTTAGTTAGTAATTTGGTATATTTAATTTTATAACTATAGTAAAACTTCTTTTAAAAAAATGCTCAAATAAATTACTCCTATAACCTAATATATTTCTTTGGTCCTGACTTAGGTCAGTTTAAAAATCATCAATTTTAATAAAATAATATTTTTTAGGGAATCCCTATATAAATACATAGGTCTTGTTAGTATTATAAATTAATAATTATAAAAATATAACAATTATGTATATTATGATAAATTGTTAAAATATGAACCTATTGTTGAATCATCGTCAACTTGATTATCATTACGATCTCAAGTACTATCAGCCACATTGAAATGATAGATACAAGTAGGGGTGAGCATCGGTTCGGTTCAGTGCAAAACCGAACAAAAAATTTAAAACCGAAAATCAAACCGATGGTTAAAATTGGAACCGAACCGCACCAATTGGGGGTGCCAAACTGAACCAAAATCTAACCGGTAAAACCGTCGATTTTGGTTCGGTAACCGAACCGATGCAAACATATATATTTTTTTTCGAGTCGGCGACGCGGACTTTTGGAGTTGCAGGCGAGTCGGCGACGAGCCGACGACCGGCGGACGATGGGTAGGACGGAGAGTGGAAGACGAGTGAGAGGGTGGAAGGGAGAGGAGCAGCGGGTTGGTTAGGAGAGTGGAAGGGAGGAGTTCAGACTTGAGGTTTCTTTTAGGTTAAAAATTAGAAAATTAATTATATATTATAAAATATAAATATATAATAAAATATTAATACTTATCAGTTCGGTTCGGTTTAAAATCGAACCAAAAACTAAAAATCGACACAGAACCGAAAATTTTTGATTTTTAATTTTTGGAACCGAACCAGTAGAATCGGGACCGAACCGCACGGAAACGGTTCAGTTCGGTTCGGTTTTGAGTGCCAGTTCGGTTTCTGCTCACCCCTAGATACAAGTATTTGTTTAATTTAAATATCATCTCATTTATTTTTACAAATTATAACTCGATTTAAAATTTTAATTTCTAAACTTAAAAAAGCATACTATACATTAATAAAAATTATTAATTTATCGATATATTAATATCTCTAAATTAATAAAATTCTTAAGTTCAATTTTTTTTCATTTATCTAATTAAGTAGTTAGATCTACATATTCTACAAAAAGTTCCAGATATGTATCAAATAGATTTTAGATAAGGTAATATTATTAATTAATTTTTATAGCAGTTTAAGATCTAATGAATTAATATAATATATAATACATAATTTATATAATTGCTCTTAAATTAAATATGTAATAAGGATATAAAAAAGAGGAACTAGGAAAGAAAAGAAGGGAACTCAATTTTTAAAGCTTACCTCTGCATTTAAGTTTTCTTGAGTGAGAAAGAAAGCGAAAGACTTGGTCTAACTATGAATTGGCAGAGAAGTGGGGCGGATTTGACTGCCTATTAGGCATGGCTAAAAGCTGATGAAGCTGTTCTTGTGTGAGGAGAAGTGAAAGAAAAGAGCATGGCTATTGGCTAGGTTGATGTGCGGATGACATCGTTGAGTGTAAAAAAAATAAAATTAAGGGTCTGATTTGACAAATAAAATCTCTCTGCTTTGGATTATCTGTAATAATCCTTCATGGTTATGTTAAATGAATGCTTGTATAAATGCTCAATTTAAATAAATATGCAATACATAAGAATTAAATAATTAAAAATTTACAAAAAATTTTGTAAATCATTTTGTTGGAATTAAAATAATTCATTTTCATTTTCCGGGCGTGAATCATCTTAAGCCTTAAGTTTATAATTACTCTAAACTTAAGAAAGGAACATGGCATTTCAAAAAACTTAAATAAAAGGGTAAAATTGTCCTTTTAGTACAAAATTGGTTACAAAAAAACTTAAATAAAAGGGTAAAAGTGTCCCTTTACTATAAAATTGGTTACAATTAATATATACTCCATCCGTCCTGCTTCAAATGGTAAAAAAAAAAGGACATAGAGATTAAGAAATGTGTGATAAAGATATAAAGTGATGGTACTAGGGCTGGGGAAATATACCGAAAACTTGGTATACCGGTCATACCGTACCGGAAAATACAGTAAAATACCGAACTTAAGGTATACCGGATTTTTCGGTAAGGTATGATACCGTACCGAAGATTTACGGTAAGGTAAAGGTATGAATTTTCCAAATACCGGGATAAACCGGCATATACTGATACTGAGGTATATACCGAAAAAAATCAATAAATACCGTATTGAAGGTATATACCAGAATAAGGTATGATCCCTTATTAACGGTATACCGGTATTAAGGTATAATACCTTGTTCTTATATACCGCAGTTGTCGGTATATACCAGTATATCGAAAATCGCAGTATACACTGTATCAAAATCTATAATTTTAAAATATATATATATATATATATATATGTTTATATTTTTAAAAGTATTGATAAATTTTATAAAATAATTTATATAATCTATATTATATTAATAAATACAAGTATATGAATTTATAAATATCATCAAATGATACAAAAATAAATAAAATATAGTTCATATAGTTATGATATAATATTCACCTTATAAATATCATCAAATGATAAAGAAATAAATAAAATATAATACATGAACTTATAACATAGTTATGATATAATATTCAGCTTATGTGAGTTATATAGTTATATTTTCATAGTATATAACTAAGATTATTGTTCTACAATAAATTACATCTAACTTATTACATCTATAGTTACATGAATATATATACAAGTATGAGAATATAAATAGAGGAAACTAATAAACAAATACCAAAATTTAAAAAAGATAAGCTTTTTAGCCCCTCTTTAAAACTAACTCTTTTGTATACCAAAATCTGTGAAAAGACTAAAACAGCCCTTACGGTCCCCACCACTTGAAGACAAAGTCAAACCCGTGTCCACGATCGCGGACACGATGGCCACGATCGTGGCCACGATGGGGGCTGCCGTGATCACGATGGGGGCTCCCATCGTGGACACGATGGCAGTCATCGTGGGCCACGGTCGTGGACACGACGGCACCATCGTGATCACGATGGGGGCTCCCATCGTGGACACGATGGCAGCCATCGTGGGCCACAGTTGTGGCCACGACGGCACCATCGTGTCCACGATGGGAGCCCCCATCGCGTTCACAACGGGCGACGACGATGGCACGACCGAGGTGAAGGGGGCTGCGGCAACGGGGCACGACGACGGCACGACCGTCGCCCACGTCGTGCCCATAATCGCACGACGGAGAAGAGGGCAATGGGCGATGGCACGAACGAGGGGGGTGCGATCGGCGAGGGGCGATGGGGGTGGGAAGGGGGCGAAGGCCATGATGGGGGGCGAAGGCCATGATGCCAGCCATCGTGGGCCACGATCGTGGCCACGACGGCGCCATCGTGTCCACGATGGTCGCCCCCTTGCCCCCATCGTCCCCAAACAACAAATCTCACCGGAAACCGCTGGAAATTTCGAAAAAAAAAAAACTTCATTCTCAATAAATTTTCAATAAATCTCAAGAAACTCAAGTTATTTACAACTAAACATGATTCTCAAAATATTATAACACGCATACATGCATTTAACAATGAATTTAAGCTACAATATTTTAAAAATTTGAAAGGGGCGAAAATTAGGGTTCACCGGAGGAATAGGATGCGTCGCACACTCCTCTTCGGAGCTTTTTGCCGACACCGACGCTGACTCCTCGTCGTTTCGGTTGCGGTCACCCATCTCGATGTCGTCGTGAGTTGGTGATCGGTCGTGAGATTTCTCCGATCGTGAGTGTGTCGTGAGAGAGAGAGACGAAAATTAAATTTGGGGGGGGGGGCGATTGACTTGGACGAAAATCTTGATTCTTTTTTAAAAAAATGATATAATATGAGGGTGTTTTAGTCATTTAACTCATTTTGGTATACAAAAGAGTTGTTTTTAAGTTGGGGCTATAAAACATATCTCTTTTAAATTATGGTATTTAAAATCTTGGACCCCATATAAATATCATCGATATAAAAATGAACATAGTATAATATACTCCCTCTGTCCATGATTTAGTGCCCTGTTTGGCCTTTAAAAAGTGTCCACAATTGAATGCCCTGTTTTGATTTTTGTACCCTTTTACCCTCCCTCTTTATTTAAAATTGCTACCCTTTGCCATTCATTACCCCACCCATTTTTTAAAAACAGATAATTAAATCTTGATTAACACCTAATTATATTACTCTCTCCCTATTTTAAGTATTCTACCCTATCCTTTATTCTCTCCATTCTTTCGAACCCTAGTGCCGCTTCCTCTCTCACTCTCCATTCTGAAAACCCTAGCGCTGCTTCCTCTCTCTCTCTCTCTCTCCCGATCTTGAGACTCTCGATTCATGAATCCACCTCCATCCAAATCTCCTCCATCTTCATCGATGGAGGGCATTTTTATGGATTATCTGGATGGATTTGTGTTGCGGGAGACGATTGTGCCAGAAACTGAATTTCCTCTTCCCGATCTCTCTGAATCGGTTGATTTCGTGCCCGAATCCGAAGCGGCGCCGTGGTTGCTGCCGGAATCCGTAGTGGCGCGCCTTCCTCTCTCTGGATCGGAGTCGAGTGTGCCTGAAACTGAAACCGGGGCTTATGATTTGTGTGCAGTGCCGTTGTTGCTCCCTCTCACCGGATCAGAGTCGTCGCCACCGGAATCCGAAGCGGCGCCATGGATGCTGCCGGAAACCGAGGCAGCCTCCCTCCCTCGCTCTGGATTAGAGCAGATTTTGCTTCCTTACGAAGGCGGACCATGGTTGCTACCGGAAACTGAGCTGGCGCCCCTCTCTCTCTGAATCGCCGGAACCTCTCTCTGAATCACCGGAATACGATTCCGATGGCTTCCATCTCTCTGAACAAATTAGAAGAGAGAAGGAAAAGGCCAAGAGAATTGTAGCCCTCCGAGAATCTTTCAGACGCGATCGGGAAGAGGCACAGCGAATCGCCGAGATCAGAGAGTCTTTCAGACGCGATCGGGAAGAGGCCGAGCGATTAAGGTGATTTCGTTCTGTGATTGTTGTTTTCTTTAGTGGGGATTGGCTGGTGATGCCTTGTTATTCTATATTGATATGCTTTGGTGGGGATTGGCTGGTGATGCCTTCTTATCTGTGTATCTATGATTTGTTTGCTGCCGAATGTATGTTTGTCGTATTGGTGTTGTCTTTGGTGGGGATTTGCTGCCGAATGTCTGTTTGTGGTGCCAATTATGCATCTAAGGTGCCAATTTGTGTATCTCTGGTGCCAATTGTGTATCTCTCTAGTCTGTATAAGTAAGCTGACCATGTGATGACTTTATAGTCTGAGGGTTGTTTGTATTCAGCCATCAATTCAGTCTTGGAGGTTGAATATAAACAAAATTTTGCAGTCAATGATGCTAAATAAATGGCAAAGACTAACATGCTTACAAAAAATTATTTACATTACAAACACATCAAAAGATTGTTCATTGTGTTTGTATCTGTAAACTCTGCCCTAATCTATAGTACCTATTCAGTAATGTCCACCTGCTCCAGCCCTTCTATGACTGCTCCAAGGTTGTAAATTTCTCCCTCTGCACTTGCATCCAACTCCAGGAACTGTAGTGTTTCCCTTACAAGTGTTTCTTCAACTTGAATGCAATCTGGTAACAACCCCAGTCTTGATAGTATTTCTTTGTTCATGTGTGGAATTTTGTAGTCATTCCCACCCCTTGCCTTGATGATTTCATGGTAACAACTTTGCAAAGTAATGAACACATGGTTTAGCTTCTCTGGTGGGTATTCATCATATGCATCTTTAACATTCTTGAGTAACTCCTCCACATTCCTTGCTGGTTTTTGATCTTTCAATGTCTGTATTGCTCTGAAAAACCCTAGGTCATTGACATTTGTATCCGGCGAATTAGCAGGCTGGCATACTAGTTGGAATTTAAAACCATGAGTATTTGCAACCGCTAAAAAGTCTGGATCATTGGGTTTTATGTGGGGTTTTGCATTGTCTTGTTGGATATATATGTGCTTGTTTGCTCCCACTGGCCACTTAGCTTTAAAGTTTGGGATCATCTGCCAAGATAAAGGGCTAAATGATGAAACTGTAACAGTTTCTGATAGCAGACATTAATAAAAAGAAAAAGTAACAGCTGACCTCTTTAAAAGGCAACATTTCATCACTTCCTTAGTAACAGCTGTGATTGGCTTCACTTCCATGGTACCTTTCATTCTGTTTTTTGAATTCTATTGTGCTGCTTCCATGGTTGTGAAAGGAAAGATGCCAAACTTTCCATAAAAGATTATGCTGCCATCTAGGCCAAATATTGGTCGGGCAACGGCACACATAAACATAATCTTTTCAATGTACCTCTTTGATTTGCATGTACGATATGGTTCCCCTTCATCCGGCAGGAGGTAATACCTATCATTGGTTTTGGTACGGTAAAACCACTTCTGATCGATGTGAATGGTGTTGTACATACTTTGAAACTTTATAAAACCATCTTCAGTTATTGAACTAAGCTGATTTAGGCTCCACTTCAGTCTTGACAGCCTATTTTGTGGGGTAAGAAAGGGTTTTATTGCATTTGTGTGTGGTTTAAGCTTTTTCTCCTTCACCCACTTGTGAATCAAAGATTTAGACACACCTAGGGTTGTAGACATGACTCTCATTGATGACCTTTGAAGCACAGAAAGATTCTTGATGTTTTCAACATCTACAAGCATCTTATTTTTGTATGAACAACCTTTTCTAATGGATTTTACTTGTACAGGTACACCACAAGCTCTTTGCTTTGACACTTGGCTCCAAATCCTCCAAATTGTCTTCAAATCCACTTTGAAGAGAAGAGCTGCCTCTTTTTTTGCACCAAATTCTAGCTTCCCTCCAAGGTTATGCTCAAGAAGCCACTGTGCTAACTTATTTCTTTCATCATCCTCGATTCTAGCTCTATGTATGACCATTTTTTTTTTGTTTTGATAGAATTGAATGCTGCTTCAATTTATGGGTGTATTTATAGGCTGCCTCTTTTAGGTGAAGTGTACCTTTTTCCCTCCAAACTTTTGGAGGGAGCATTTTCGCTGCCATCTATGGCAAATAACACTGTACTGACAGCTTTTTTGGAATGAAAATTCATTTTGCCTCCATTTTGTACCCTAGCTTTTATTGTGAAGTTGTGTATGCTTTTTCCATTAATTGAAATAAGGCAACAAATGTATCTCAATTATAAAAAAAGGGGAAAAATAAATGGCAGAATTATTTAGCCAAAAAAAAAAAATGAAATTTAAGGCAAAATAGGACCAAAAAAATGAAATTTAATAAACTGAAAAATTTTAAATTAAAAAAATAAACCCAAATGGTGTTAAAAATCAATTCATAAATTAAAAACACTCTTTTAACACAAAATTAGTAAAAGTCATCTAATCTCTTAATCACTACCCTTATACTTTATCCACATCACATTTTTCAACTTTTCTTAGACTCCGTGCCCACACTCAAATGAGGCACTGAATCATGGACGGAGGGAGTATAACTTATACTAAAGAACTTCATATCTTTCCTTTTTGGGACGTCCATAAAAGAACTTCGTACCTATTTTTAGACTATACCCTACCACTTATAATCCTCTTACTTTTTACTTTTCACAACTCCCCATATTAATTATAACACATTTTCACCAGTGCTAATACACTCAACTATCTTTTATCCACTCTCAGTACACTCAACAATATTTTTTCTTAAAACCCGTGCCACTCCCTCCTAGGAACTTCCTAATTTTTATTGCTTATATTGATATTATAGGCTTATAGCATAGTTATAATATTCACCTTATTTAAGTTATAGTATTGTTAATGTTGTTATATTGTAGACTTGTGAAATTGTTGAGACGGGAACAGATTTTGTACTACTTTATTTATTTTATTGCGTTTGAGTTTTATTGTTGAAATTATATTTGTTAGATGCTGTTTACCAGGTAAGCAGGTTTAAAACAAAATTATCGATATTATCTTACCGAAATTTATCAATTTCAATATACTGTGTAAGTGCGATATATCAAAACATGATACGATATACCGAAACTGCGGTATACCGAAATACGGTACGGTATGCCAAAACAAAGATACGGTAAATGTAAGAGATTTTTTCATACCGTAATTTAATGTATACCGGACTAAGGTATACCATAAGTAAATGTAAGGTAAACGCATGAAATTTCTCCATACCAGAGGTAAAGGTAAGGTATAAGGTACGTACTATTTATTAAGGTATACCGTATCGTCCCACCTCTAAATGGTACCCACTTACTTAATGAATTTTCTAATCCTTATTAACAAAAGCAAGTAGGAAAGGAAGAATAACAATTAATGTCATCTCATAGGAGAGAAAAAGAACAAATTGGTGCCAATTTTATTTCACACAAAATATTTGGTGCCATAATTTTAGTACCAATAAATACAATCTGCAAACATTCTAATTCCCTCTTAAATCTAAAAATTCAAAATGCCATAAATTCTCCTATAAATACAAGGAGGTAGCAAATACCATTACAAGTTCAAAAAAAAAAGTCTTCCAAAAAAATATGACAGCTGAAGAGAGGCAAGCTGCATTGCATTTTCTCTTAGAGGGCAGTACGGCAAAACGACGAAGAGGAAGATCTTGGCAGCTTGTGTGAAGTACTCGAAAAGACGACGCACCATCAATCGTCTTTGGGCTCAAGCAAAGAACCAACAAAACAAAGGTAAAGCAGTTTATTTGCAAAGTACAAAGATAGGAAACAAGAATAGATCTAAAAGAGTGCAAATTGACTTGGAATTAATCTCAAGTTTATAACTAAAAAAACGGTCCACATTTAGGAAGTTAACTTAAGATGTTGGTTATTCTAAGAGCATAGTGGGAAGGTGGATCACGAGGGGGTTGATCAAAGCTCAAATCTTATCATTTCAACACAAAATCAAGCCACACATCACACGTAACTCCTACAGCCAACACCTAGCCACACATCACACATAAGCCCAAAGGGAAAGATCTAACCAGGGTGAAATACAGATGAAGTAGGATTCGGAGCATGCTCTCCGCAGCCGATGAATTTCCCCATGGTTTTCTCTTATCTTCGGTCTTTGCTGCCTTCTCATTCAAACCTTCTGTCTCCTCCACGATATCATCCATAGAATCGGACAGATCCGCCAAGCCACACATCCCTTCGGTCTACTCGACAATTTAGACATGGAATGGGTCAGATCCGCCAAGCCAATCATCCCTATCGTCTCATCCTCAATATCAGACATAGAATTGGTGAAATTCGTCATCTCAGACAATGGATTCCGTCAGATCCGCTCACCACCATCGCTGGAGAAAGAGAAGCCCCTTCCATGGACTTCTGAACTGTCAAAGGCCGCTTGCATGCGTTTTATATACGTGCGCATACAATTTCAGCATCAACGAAAGTGTTATCGACGATCTGAATCTTGTCCTGAGAAAGGGTGTTGCGATTCTCCGTTTCCATTGGAGATGTGTCATCAAGGATCTTAAATGGAAGGGGGTAGCGAGTAAGGATTGTTGTTCACCGCCTTAAAAAAGGGCTCCAAAATCATCACGACGGCGAGAATGAGGGTCAGAGGTGCGAGGGGTGAAGAGTTGCGAAGAGAATCGGTAAAGAGAGAGAAAGTCAGAGGTGGAATATGGGGCGGCTGATTGAGAAACCCTAAATGAGGGTTTGTTTTAATTAATGTTAATGGGCCGAGGTGGATATTTAATGATGGCCTAATTAATTTCAATATTTGGGTTGAATCATTTAAAGTGTGGTAATTCAAAATAAAAATTGGTTCATTTGAAGCGGGACGGAAGAATTATATTTTTTCATGACTATCATTAATTGTTTGTTACCTAAGGTTGTTAGAGCATCAGCAGTGGGGATGACCTGATAGGTGACCTGATAGAGGGGGGACCACATTGGGTTAAGGAGGCTGCAGTGGGATGACATGATAGCTGACCTGATCTTTTTAGTTTTGATTTTTGTATTTTTATTTAATTTTAATTGCACAAATTTAAATAACACATTTTACTTCAAATTTAAATTGCATTAATTTTAAAATCCTAAAAAATACATAAAAAAATTACATAAATCTTAAAAATTTAAAGACATATCCTAAAATAACTATTCCGGCTCTAGAGGTCCGAAACGTGCCCCATCAAATCATGTTGGAGCATATCATGCATCTGCCTATCTCAGAGAATTGCATCTCTTTGCATGTATTCCTCGAAGCAAATCGGGGTTGCTCGAGCACTTTTCATCGAGTCACTGCTAGACGCCCCGTGGCCGCCGTCGTCATCTCTCCAATGGGCAGCTCTATCACCTTCGTTCTCCACAATCATGTTGTGGAGAATAATGCAACACATTATGATGTCCTTGAGATTCTTGACGTACCAACCTCGCGCCGGACTTCGAATGATTCCCCAGCGAGCTTGAAGCACTCCAAAGGCACGTTCGACATCCTTCCGTGCCGATTCTTACATCTTCTTGAATCTCGCCTCCTTCGGATTGGTCGCCATTGGTGGACTCTTGACGAAATAACGCCACTTCGGATATATGCAGTCGCACAAGTAGTAGCCCATCTAGTAGTAGCGCTGGTTGGCCTGAAAGATCACCGGCGGTGCTGTTCCATCCAGCACGTCGGAGAAGAGAGTCGATTGGTTCAGAACATTGATGTCGTTGTTCGAACCAGCAATGCCGAAGAAGGCATGCCAAATCCACAGATCGTGGGATGCAACAGCCTCCAAAATCAAGGTGGGCTCCCCTTGATCACCGCGTGTATATGCGTCGTGCCACGCCTTTGGGCAATTCTTCCACGCCCAATGCATACAATCAAGACTCCCGAGCATCCCGGGAAATTTGTGTCACGCCTCGTGTGATGCCCCGCTCTTTTAAATACATATTAGATTAAATATGTGCATTAGTTATAAAATTCTTTTAATTATTTATGGTGATTATTTTGTTCAGATAATATTATTTCAGCAAAAGTCTGTATAAGAGATACAGAGCTGCGATTTAATATTCAGTCATGAATGAAACCAATAATTAAATTTATTGGTTTAACTATACGTTTGAGACTTTGTTTTACCAGTTTATTGATTTAATCAATATTATTAGAAAATTTAGATTTATAACCGATTTTATAAATCGTGTTATTTAAATCAAATTGCTAGAATTATAACTTGAGATCATATGCATAATAATTTTATTATTTCGCATTATATGAGTTAAGGTATTAAGTCACGAATTAATTCCGACTTTCACGTATTAAATCTCAAGATTGAGGATTTAATTTATGTAAATACGAGGAGTATTTATTAAACGAGAATTGGAGAATTATTACAGGAACTAGGAGAAACTAGATCACGGCACTACACGTATGTCTCGATTTTTCATCCAACACATCAATTCCTACACTATTTCCTACACTATTCCCTACACTATTACCTATACTATTCACCTTCCCCTCCAATACACCATTACTGCAGAAGTTTTTCTAAAGATTGCAGATTTCTTCCTGTAGCATATCTGAACTCCATCACACCCCAAAGTTTCCTGTAGGAGAAGAAAATCACGCCAATATCCACAATTTTCAAAAGCTTCAGCACGCCGAGAAAGAAATTTCACGGCAAGATCACAATTGTCAAAGGATGTAAATTTCAACGATCAAATCTTCAAAAGTTGCAACTCCAGGTACCAAAATTTCCACCATTTTGATTCTGTTGTCTGCAGAAACTCCTCTATAAATTGAGGAGAGTTCTGCAGAAGGAAGAAGTGCAGCGAGCAAGAGAGAGTTTAGGAGATTTGTTTTTTTTACTTGCAAGAGCTCAAGTGAGCTCCCTTCGCCGGGCCATTTCTTCGTCGACCGGCCACTAGGCTCTGAACCGAGAACGTGTACTCGTTCCTCCATCTTTAGGCTACCAAACCCAACAATCGAAAGGCCGAAACCTTCTCTATATTTTCCCGACCAAAGGCCACAATATCCTTCGGAGGCCAACGTCGAATTCCCGACTTAGCCACCGGCCAACTTACGGCCTTCGTTTCTCACTATCCTTACGACGAAAAAGGATCGAGAAACCACCGTTGTGTAGCCTGATCTATCTCGCACGAGGAAAACTAAGTCGTAGACCTTCGCGGCTAAACCCCATCGCGGAACGACGACCAGAAAAAAACCCCGGCGAACAACTTCCATTAGTGCTCACTTGGACAAGGGTAAGTTGACGCCCTTATTTCGATGCATTCCCGTTTCTATTATATTATGAGAAATTTCTGGGGTATAGATGGGAGTGTGGTAAATATTCGTACAAAGTTTCATATCATTTGAACTTCGTTTACTACCCTTTTAAAATTCGAGAAGTCTACTGCCCGTATCTGCTAAAACTGTCGTGAGGCAGATGATTAGGTTAATTATTTCAGTAACCATATGTTGATATTTAGCTCTCAAATTTTTATTCTATGAAGATATATGTGTTAGCTATCTACATATAAAATTTGAGCTCATTCAGGTAACGTTTGCTATTTTTCAAAAATCTGGACTTTCAGTTGGCAGAAACTGCCGAATCTGGTAGGCGATGGGAAAATCGCTATATCTCTTAAACTACTTGGAGTTTTTCAACATACTTTTTTTTTAATTAAACTAGACTCAAAGAGGTTTCTATTGATATAAAATTAGACTCCATACGAGTTCGGAGTAAAAGCAGTTTATTAGTTGAAGTTGAATATATACAGTTTTGTTGAGATGGAAATGATTCAAAATAATTCTTATTAAGGATTTTAAAGTTTTATTGTTGATAAAATATCACTTTTAGTTTATAAATGAGCTATTGAGATATATAAATATTCTGAGAAAGATTTCATGAGAACTTGTTGGTAAAATTATATTAGATGGAATAGTTGATAAATGAAATATTAAAGATTTATTAATTAAATGGTTAAAATATTAAAATTATTAGATCTTCTCGAAAATTTCTTTTTATAGTTAACTCCTTTTATTATTTTAAAATATTTTTACAAATGTTCCTAAAATCTCACAATGAAATTTTCATCAGGAATTAATGTTTAGAATTTATTAATGATTTATTAGTTCTTTTAATAGTAGCAATATATATATATTGATTGGCATTATTAAATGGGGAAAAGGAAAATATTTTATAGATTATTCTTTATTTATAATGGATAAATAAAGGAATAATATAAAATGGGCTTTCCTACATCCTCAAAGGTACATGAAGTATTTCGATAAAAGAAGAACGATTG
Source organism: Salvia miltiorrhiza (assembly GCF_028751815.1). NCBI lineage: Eukaryota > Viridiplantae > Streptophyta > Magnoliopsida > Lamiales > Lamiaceae > Salvia > Salvia miltiorrhiza. The sequence goes on along the minus strand of NC_080394.1, from coordinate 24,197,276 downwards.
TATATGAGTTAGATACAGTCGTTTAAGGAAATATGGGTAGTTAGATAAATGAGTGAATAGTGATTCACTGCATTTGTTGTTATCTTTTCTATTATTCACTCGAACACATGTTTCGTGTTATCAAAGGTTCAAATAAACAAAAGCGCCTGAGTAACCTATCGCGCTAAGGAAAGAGAATCATTGTCTTAAGTAGCAAAACACTGCAATCAGGTAGGCATTACTTTCGTATATATCAAATGAGCTTAAATGTTACGTTCAAGCAAGTTATTTCATGACAAAATCTTTGAGTTGAAGTTATTTCAAGTATTGTCTTGCCATAAAATGTTTTAATTTCAGTATGATATCTATCTGATATGGCTTTGCCAGTTATCATGTAATCGAATTCGGGTCTTGAGCAGTTGATAGCTATCCTGCCTTGGCTAGTGTACACCAGTGACCGTGAGTCATCTAGCGGGTTGGCCGGTCAAGTGACCGTGAGAGGTGGCCACCTCTCCGGCACACAGATTCAGATATGATAGATTACAAAAGAACTTAGTCTGATCAGACGAACTTTAGAATCACAAATGAATTTAGTATGCTTAGGGCCTTTTTAAGTAAAAACCCTTGGTTATACTATTGAAATGGCATGACAATTTACAGTTATTATGTATGTATATGATTTTCGGCATATGTCTACTGAGTACTTTGTACTCAGCCCTGCATGTATTTCTAAATGTGCAGGTTGAACAGTGATGAGTGATGATGGGGTGTCGTACGGAGCTTTGTCATATTTACTAAATAAACTCTTGGCGATACATGTCTTCATACATGTATCACGTTCTCATTTCCGCTGCGAACACTCAGTTATGATGCAGTTTATCCTATTATGTTGGATTGTCAAATCAAGTTATTGTATAAACACTTAAATCGGATACTCATGACCAATTACTCGTTATTATCTATATATGTGTGACTTATTCTCATATGATGTCTAAATCTTAATTTAATTCATTTATAATTATTTATCACCCCTTTCTGTCCCCTCTCCTAATTTCCCTTCCCTAGTCACGGTTTCCCGGCTTACCTATCCTTAGTTAAGTCCGGTCGTGACAGAATGGTATCAGAGCAGTTCGTTTGCTCTGAACCCAAGAGTTATCCCAAAATTTATTCTTTACTGAATACTAGTGTTAGAAAGATCAGTTGACAAAAGCTCAGCACCTCATCACAACATCCTGCTCAACAGAGAAACAGAGGTAAATATTTATTAAATGTTGAGAAAGTTGTATTTTCAAATGTTTGTACAAGTGCTTAAATCTCATGCTATATGATTGAGTAGATTCCTTGATGAACTTAGATGCGTTAGAAATGTTTGATCACTCTTACAAAGAACATAGAAGCAAAACATATACATGAGTTTAGTTATCATTCATTACAGTTGAAATGAAAAACACAATAGAAGAAAGAAAATCAGGCGTCACTCGAGGATGTATAAAGATAGAGACATGACGGAGCGTGTCACTCATGATGATACGGGCATAGTTCGAATTGTTCAAACATATCAACTATTGCCTTACCCAATAAAATTATTTATTATATAGCTCGTAGTGACAAAAGTGCATTGAATGATTTACTATTTGTGCAATGAGTTGAATCTCTTTCAACCCTTAAAATTTCAATACATATGTAAGTATTGGGATTATGACTGCACGATCTAGGACTTGTGAATTATTAATTATGCATAAGTCAGAGATTAAGACCAATATTACTTATGATATGATCACGACTTGTGTTGTTAATACATGAGAGTAATTAGAAACCTACTGCTATAATAACTTATTATGAGTTTAATTATAGAACGTCATTCTTTCAAAGATGGCAAGAACACGACGCACCGCTAGAAAGCAAATGACGAGGCGACCAAGTCCTGAAAGTATCCTCAGGGAATACCGAACCTACACACGTTGTTGGAGAGATGACCTAGGAGAGTTCCTCGCCCATTATTATCGACTGTGGAAAGCTGCACATCCCCATGGAGCCACTGGTTATGACGGGATCATGCGCTTGATCTTATTACTTCCACCAGACTGGCAGGGATGGGCTACAGAGCTCGCAGGTGACTACGTACACACTGCAGAAGAGTCGTTTGATCCAGAAGGCGATTTTCCACGGTTCATCGCAGCAATTCACTACACCTATGATGCCTTTGGCAGAGCATTCAGGGGACCATATATGAGGCCAGGAGACCTTGCTCCTGTTGGAGTTCGTCCGGAAGAAAGGACCCCACTTATGCCTACTCAGGCTCCTATAACAGCAGATCCACCCATCCCAGTGCAGAGTGTTTCCCCACAACTGTCTGTTCTCGGTCGTCGATGCCGAAACGACTTCGAGGCCGGGACATCACGTCCAAAAACCCAAAGGAAAGAGACGCCACCACCCCAATCACCAGTCGGTACACCCCCGATACAGCCACCTCCACCAGGGGAAGAGGACCCCATTTACAGTGCGGCCATGAAACAATTAGAAGAAGTCTTGCGTCAAGCACGCGAACTTATTGATAAGGGCAAAGCCCTGGCAGGCACTGACAACGATGAAGGTGAGATCTTGCGCCAGGCACTCAAGACTGCTGAAAAAGGGAAAACTCCAGCCCATGATGACACTGGGGGAAGTAGGAAGAAAACTCCAGGCAAGACGAGTTGGAAGCCACTACCTGCTCAGCCTATTTCCCTTAAGAAGGGTACTACGACCTCCGATGCAGGAACGCCCTGCAAGGATGTGGTGAAAATCCGACTTCTCGGTGGTCGTGTTCAGCTCGGGGCAGAGGGTGAGGAAACAGAGGACTACTACCTGGATATCGACTCCGAAGAGGATCCGGAGGAAGACCCAGAAGAGGATCCGGAGGAAGACCCAGAAGAGGATCCGGAGAAGAGCAAGTCTGCTAGCTCCCATGGATCGATAGTCTAGGGCAGTTGTATTTGCTTGTATGATGTATCTCGAACTCGTGGGTTGTAATATTCATCTATCTAGGAAGTTGTTACTACAGGAACGGTAACTACCTATGGACCGTTCTATAACTCCATATTATTCGAAGAGGCCTCTAGGAGGCAGAATCTTTAAGTACTTATATATAAATTCACGCCTTCAGTAAATTCGTGTGTTAAGTACTTATTATATTTCGTTGATTTAAAAGTTTTGCATACGATATAGCTAGTACAAGGAATTGAAGAAGCAATGAACGAGTGTTAGAATACATCTACCATGTACTAATAAACATATTATATTGACTTATCAGAATGCCACCAAAGAGAGGACGTCCAAGAGGTGGGAGAAGAATCCCACAAAATGATGAAAGAGGTCCAGAACCAGGGCCAGAACCAGAAATAGCTCCACAACCAATACGGCCAGAACGTAGAATAGAGGAATTGTTTTTACGTCAAAACCCACCTGTATTCAGCGGTACAGGAGATCCAGCTGAGGCTGAAACTTGGGTGCGTGCAATCGAACGCATCTTCAACTTTCTGCGCTGCACCGACCAGGAACGTTTAACCTGTGTATCTTTCCAACTGACGGGATCGGCTGACTTCTGGTGGGAAGCCAGAATGAAGACAATGACAGCTGATCAACTAGAAAACCTCACCTGGGAGCAGTTCAAGATTGGGATATATGATAAATATATACCCAAAAGTTACCGAAAGAAGAAAGAGATGGAATTCTATAACCTGAAACAGGGGAGGATGACGGTTACACAGTATGATAGGATGTTTTGCGACATGTCCAGATATGCCCCAGAACTAGTTGATACAGACGAGAAAATGGCTGAAAAATTTTGTGCCGGTCTGAGGCATGAAATCAGGATGGCTTTAGGCTAGTCATGGAGGGTTATCGTATACTGAATCCCTCAGTAGAGCTCTAGACATTGAGGCAGCAATGCCATGGGAAAGACCAGTGGCAACACCTATGCCACCACCCCCACAAGCCCAATCCCAGAACTACAAAGGGAAACGAAAATGGGAAGGCAATTACAATGGCCAAACTGAGAAGAAACCATGGCAGGGACAACCACCCCAGCAACAGGGCTTTGGAAGGCAAGTTGCTCCTAATCAGGCGGGGAACAACCAACAGAAAAATTTACCCTGCCCAAAGTGCAACAAAAACCATGGTGGAATCTGCAAGGCTGGCAGTGATAGTTGTTACATCTGTAACCAGAAGGGGCATTATGCAAATCGTTGCCCAAATAAGCAACACGGGATGAGCTTAAGGCCAAACCCACCATTCCAAGCCCCACATCTGAGAGCTATCCAAGCGCTACCCCAGCCACGTCATCTGCAATTGCCGCAGCCTCAACAATCACATCAACCACAGCTGCCACAACCACAGCCACGTCAGCAGCAACAAAAGATGCAACCGTATCACGCAAGAGCCTATGCTATCAAACAGAACCAGCCCGAGAAAAACCAGGGAAACCTGGCAGGTATGGGCATGCTACTCAACACACCTGTTGTACTTCTGTTTGATACGGGTGCTTCACATTCTTTCATTGCAAGTGCATGTGTGGACACCCTAGGACTCAAAATAGAAAGATCTAATCAGGACATGAGTATCTCTTCACCAATAGGAGGAACAATGACAGTAACGCATGTTTGCTCGAACTTAGAATTGAACATAGGATCACTAGAGGTCATAGCAAACAACGTATATGTTATACCGATGTCGGACGTAGATATAATCCTAGGAATGGATTGGCTAGCTGAAAACTACGCTACAATCTTATGCAAGGAGCGGAAGATCTCTTTCAAATTTCCAGAAAAAAATGCTTGGGAATTTCACGGGATAAGAATGGGTAGGAGAATACCAATTATATCCACCCTACAAGCAAGAAAGATGATGAATAAGAAGGACTCTCAGGCATTCCTCGTGTACCTAAACGGGAAAGCTGAGACAAAAAGAGCAATTGAAGATGTGGATATCGTACGAGAATTCCGTGATGTGTTTCCAGAAGACTTGCCAGGATTGCCACCTAATAGGCAAGTGGAATTTACCATAGACTTAGAACCGGGAGCGGCGCCAGTATCAAAGGCACCGTATAGGATGGCTCCAAAAGAATTGGAGGAACTAAAAATTCAATTGCAGGAACTACTGGACCTAGGTTTCATCAGACCTAGTGTATCCCCATGGGGAGCACCAGTTTTGTTTGTCAAAAAGAAAGATGGCACCTTGAGAATGTGCATTGACTATAGAGAGCTGAACAAGCTAACACTCAAGAACAAATATCCTTTGCCAAGGATAGATGATTTGTTTGACCAACTTAGGGGTGCGAGTGTATTTTCAAAAATCGACTTGAGATCTGGCTATCATCAACTGAAGGTCAGACAAGAAGATATACCCAAAACAGCTTTTCGAACAAGGTATGGCCACTACGAGTTCGTAGTTATGCCATTCGGGCTAACAAATGCACCAGCGGTATTCATGGATCTCATGAATAGGGTTTTTCACCCCTACTTGGACAAGTTCGTCTTAGTGTTCATAGATGACGTCCTCATCTACTCCAAAAATGAAGAAGAACATAAAGAGCATTTGAGGACCACTCTACAAACGCTAAGGAATGAACGACTCTACGCCAAATTCAGCAAATGCGAGTTTTGGCTGAGAGAAGTCACATTTCTAGGACACATCGTATCATCAGAAGGAATCAAGGTAGATCCTGCTAAAGTGGAAGCAGTACAAGAATGGAAGTCGCCAACAAATCCAAACGAGATCAGGAGTTTCTTAGGATTGGCTGGCTATTATCGAAGGTTTATTGAAGGATTTTCGAAAATAGCAAGGCCAATGACGCAACTACTCAAGAAGGGGATCAAGTATACTTGGACGGACGAGTGTGAGGAGAGTTTCCAAAAACTCAAGAAGATGCTAACTACTGCGCCGGTTTTAGCAGTCCCCGAACCAGACAAAGAATATGTAATCTACACGGATGCGTCCAAAAATGGACTAGGTTGCGTGTTGATGCAAGATGGCAAGGTAATAGCATATGCATCACGACAACTTAGACCTCATGAGTTGAATTATCCGACTCATGATCTGGAACTAGCTGCAGTAGTACATGCATTAAAAATCTGGAGACATCACCTATATGGAGTTAGGTGTGAGATTTTTACTGATCACAAAAGTCTGAAGTACTTTTTCGAGCAAAAAGATCTAAACATGAGACAAAGGAGATGGCTCGAATTAGTAAAGGACTATGACTGTGGTATTAACTACCACCCAGGCAAGGCTAATGTAGTAGCCGACGCATTAAGCCGAAAAGTCTCGTCAAAATTAGGACATCTTCTCACGAGAGAAGTTGAGCTTATAAAAGAATTTGACAAGATGAAGATAGAAGTGATTAAACCACCTGGAACTATAGCAGGCGTTGTTGAGACAATACCTAGTTTAAGAAAAATGGTGCTAGAAGCACAAAGAAAGGATGAGAAGATGGAAAAATTACGGGAAAAGATAAGATTAGGAGATCTCAAAGATTTCCAAGAAGCACCAGACAATGCCATACTCTTTGAAGGAAGGATATGCATTCCTCAAGATGAAGAACTTAAGAATAAAATCTTGAGCGAAGCCCATGATACCCCTTATACTGCCCACCCGGGAAGTACTAAGATGTATCAAGATCTAAAAGAGAATTTCTGGTGGGAAGGAATGAAACGAGATGTAGCCTCGTTTGTTGAACGATGTCTTGCTTGCCAGCAAGTGAAAGCCTTACACCAAAGGCCTTACGGGGAACTACAACCCTTGGAGATACCAGAATGGAAATGGGATGATATAGCAATGGACTTCGTCACAGGATTGCCAAGATCCAAGCGAGGTAACACGGCTATATGGGTCATTGTGGACAGACTTACGAAGTGTGCGCACTTTATACCAATCCCAATCACCCATGGATCCGACAAGTTAGCTCAACTTTATGTTAGAGAAATTGTGCGTTTGCACGGAGTGCCAAAGTCAATTACATCGGACAGAGATTCCAAGTTCACATCCAGATTCTGGATCAGTTTACAAAAAGAACTGGGCACAAGATTGAATTTTAGTACAGCTTTTCACCCACAGACAGATGGTCAGTCTGAAAGAACGATTCAAACATTGGAGGATATGCTGAGGACAGTAGTGCTAGACCAGGGTGAAAACTGGGAGCACATTTTGCCACTCATCGAGTTTGCATATAATAATAGTCACCAAGCGACTATCGCTATGGCACCCTACGAAGCACTGTATGGGAGAAAGTGTAGATCGCCACTTTATTGGGATGAAGTGGGCGAGAGAAAAATCCTAGGGCCAGACACAATAGGTGAAATGATTGAAATCGTTCGCCAAATCCGACAGAGGATTAAGGAGGCCCAGGATAGACAAAAGTCATATGCTGATAAACGCCGAACTGACTTACAATTTGAGAATGGAGAAAAAGTCTTTCTGAAAGTTTCTCCATCAAAAGGGATCATTAGGTTCGGAGTTAAAGGGAAACTTAGACCCCGATTTATAGGACCCTATGAGATCCTAGAAAGAATAGGCCCAGTGGCTTACAGGCTGGCATTACCGCCAAGCCTAGGAAATGTCCATAATGTTTTCCACGTATCACAACTTAGGAAGTACGTTTTCGATCCAAAGCACGTGATACACCAAAATGAGATGATCCTTAATCCAGACCTGAGTTATGAAGAAAGACCCGAAGCGATTTTAGATAAAAAGGTGCAACAACTCCGAAATAAATCAATCACCTCAGTGAAAGTTCTTTGGAGGCACCATGGGCAAGAAGAAGCTACGTGGGAGCTCGAAGACAAGATGAAAGAAAAATATCCAGAGTTGTTTAACGAAGGTATGCAAATTTCGGGACGAAATTTATTTTAAGGGGGGTAGTATGTGATGCCCCGCTCTTTTAAATACATATTAGATTAAATATGTGCATTAGTTATAAAATTCTTTTAATTATTTATGGTGATTATTTTGTTCAGATAATATTATTTCAGCAAAAGTCTGTATAAGAGATACAGAGCTGCGATTTAATATTCAGTCATGAATGAAACCAATAATTAAATTTATTGGTTTAACTATACGTTTGAGACTTTGTTTTACCAGTTTATTGATTTAATCAATATTATTAGAAAATTTAGATTTATAACCGATTTTATAAATCGTGTTATTTAAATCAAATTGCTAGAATTATAACTTGAGATCATATGCATAATAATTTTATTATTTCGCATTATATGAGTTAAGGTATTAAGTCACGAATTAATTCCGACTTTCACGTATTAAATCTCAAGATTGAGGATTTAATTTATGTAAATACGAGGAGTATTTATTAAACGAGAATTGGAGAATTATTACAGGAACTAGGAGAAACTAGATCACGGCACTACACGTATGTCTCGATTTTTCATCCAACACATCAATTCCTACACTATTTCCTACACTATTCCCTACACTATTACCTATACTATTCACCTTCCCCTCCAATACACCATTACTGCAGAAGTTTTTCTAAAGATTGCAGATTTCTTCCTGTAGCATATCTGAACTCCATCACACCCCAAAGTTTCCTGTAGGAGAAGAAAATCACGCCAATATCCACAATTTTCAAAAGCTTCAGCACGCCGAGAAAGAAATTTCACGGCAAGATCACAATTGTCAAAGGATGTAAATTTCAACGATCAAATCTTCAAAAGTTGCAACTCCAGGTACCAAAATTTCCACCATTTTGATTCTGTTGTCTGCAGAAACTCCTCTATAAATTGAGGAGAGTTCTGCAGAAGGAAGAAGTGCAGCGAGCAAGAGAGAGTTTAGGAGATTTGTTTTTTTTACTTGCAAGAGCTCAAGTGAGCTCCCTTCGCCGGGCCATTTCTTCGTCGACCGGCCACTAGGCTCTGAACCGAGAACGTGTACTCGTTCCTCCATCTTTAGGCTACCAAACCCAACAATCAAAAGGCCGAAACCTTCTCTATATTTTCCCGACCAAAGGCCACAATATCCTTCAGAGGCCAACGTCGAATTCCCGACTTAGCCACCGGCCAACTTACGGCCTTCGTTTCTCACTATCCTTACGACGAAAAAGGATCGAGAAACCACCGTTGTGTAGCCTGATCTATCTCGCACGAGGAAAACTAAGTCGTAGACCTTCGCGGCTAAACCCCATCGCGGAACGACGACCAGAAAAAAACCCCGGCGAACAACTTCCATTAGTGCTCACTTGGACAAGGGTAAGTTGACGCCCTTATTTCGATGCATTCCCGTTTCTATTATATTATGAGAAATTTCTGGGGTATAGATGGGAGTGTGTTAAATATTCGTACAAAGTTTCATATCATTTGAACTTCGTTTACTACCCTTTTAAAATTCGAGAAGTCTACTGCCCGTATCTGCTAAAACTGTCGTGAGGCAGATGATTAGGTTAATTATTTCAGTAACCATATGTTGATATTTAGCTCTCAAATTTTTATTCTATGAAGCTATATGTGTTAGCTATCTACATATAAAATTTGAGCTCATTCAGGTAACGTTTGCTATTTTTCAAAAATCTGGACTTTCAGTTGGCAGAAACTGCCGAATCTGGTAGGCGATGGGAAAATCGCTATATCTCTTAAACTACTTGGAGTTTTTCAACATACTTTTTTTTTAATTAAACTAGACTCAAAGAGGTTTCTATTGATATAAAATTAGACTCCATACGAGTTCGGAGTAAAAGCAGTTTATTAGTTGAAGTTGAATATATACAGTTTTGTTGAGATGGAAATGATTCAAAATAATTCTTATTAAGGATTTTAAAGTTTTATTGTTGATAAAATATCACTTTTAGTTTATAAATGAGCTATTGAGATATATAAATATTCTGAGAAAGATTTCATGAGAACTTGTTGGTAAAATTATATTAGATGGAATAGTTGATAAATGAAATATTAAAGATTTATTAATTAAATGGTTAAAATATTAAAATTATTAGATCTTCTCGAAAATTTCTTTTTATAGTTAACTCCTTTTATTATTTTAAAATATTTTTACAAATGTTCCTAAAATCTCACAATGAAATTTTCATCAGGAATTAATGTTTAGAATTTATTAATGATTTATTAGTTCTTTTAATAGTAGCAATATATATATATTGATTGGCATTATTAAATGGGGAAAAGGAAAATATTTTATAGATTATTCTTTATTTATAATGGATAAATAAAGGAATAATATAAAATGGGCTTTCCTACATCCTCAAAGGTACATGAAGTATTTCGATAAAAGAAGAACGATTGTATATGAGTTAGATACAGTCGTTTAAGGAAATATGGGTAGTTAGATAAATGAGTGAATAGTGATTCACTGCATTTGTTGTTATCTTTTCTATTATTCACTCGAACACATGTTTCGTGTTATCAAAGGTTCAAATAAACAAAAGCGCCTGAGTAACCTATCGCGCTAAGGAAAGAGAATCATTGTCTTAAGTAGCAAAACACTGCAATCAGGTAGGCATTACTTTCGTATATATCAAATGAGCTTAAATGTTACGTTCAAGCAAGTTATTTCATGACAAAATCTTTGAGTTGAAGTTATTTCAAGTATTGTCTTGCCATAAAATGTTTTAATTTCAGTATGATATCTATCTGATATGGCTTTGCCAGTTATCATGTAATCGAATTCGGGTCTTGAGCAGTTGATAGCTATCCTGCCTTGGCTAGTGTACACCAGTGACCGTGAGTCATCTAGCGGGTTGGCCGGTCAAGTGACCGTGAGAGGTGGCCACCTCTCCGGCACACAGATTCAGATATGATAGATTACAAAAGAACTTAGTCTGATCAGACGAACTTTAGAATCACAAATGAATTTAGTATGCTTAGGGCCTTTTTAAGTAAAAACCCTTGGTTATACTATTGAAATGGCATGACAATTTACAGTTATTATGTATGTATATGATTTTCGGCATATGTCTACTGAGTACTTTGTACTCAGCCCTGCATGTATTTCTAAATGTGCAGGTTGAACAGTGATGAGTGATGATGGGGTGTCGTACGGAGCTTTGTCATATTTACTAAATAAACTCTTGGCGATACATGTCTTCATACATGTATCACGTTCTCATTTCCGCTGCGAACACTCAGTTATGATGCAGTTTATCCTATTATGTTGGATTGTCAAATCAAGTTATTGTATAAACACTTAAATCGGATACTCATGATCAATTACTCGTTATTATCTATATATATGTGTGACTTATTCTCATATGATGTCTAAATCTTAATTTAATTCATTTATAATTATTTATCACCCCTTTCTGTCCCCTCTCCTAATTTCCCTTCCCTAGTCACGGTTTCCCGGCTTACCTATCCTTAGTTAAGTCCGGTCTTGACACCTCGTGCATATGAGTAAGGCGTTGGGTGTCCACCGACGTTGGACGGCAAAGATAATGGGCTCCGAAAGCCCGGATGACAGTCGTACAGAACCTCTTGAGGTATAGACGCCTCGTCGTCTCAGCGACCTTTAGATACTCGTCGAAAGTATCCGCACTGACACCAGTGGCTAATTGGCGGATAGCCGTCGTGCATTTCTGCAAAAATGTGAGAGAGTCCCGACCTCGTGCATCATGGCTCATCTGGAAGTAAGTATCTTCACCTTGAATAGCCTCGACGATGCGCAAGAAAAGCTCCTTCTGCATCTGAAAACGACGTCGAAAAAATGTAGGCCCGTACGTCAGATTGCCGTTGAAGTAGTCTTGCATAAGACATAAATGACGATCACGGTGGACGTATTGACGGTGATGAATAACACATTCCGGCGCTGGTTGGGAGTACATCGCAACAAGCAACTCTTGCTGCTCCTGGAGCTCATCGACAATCTTTTCCATGATCCCGTCGGACGAAGATGACGAAGTATCATTGAATTGCTCCATTTTTTAGTGTGTGAATGAAGAAGAAATAGATGAAGAGTGAAGAGAGAATTTTTGAGTGTGTGAATGAAGGTGAAATGAAGATGAGTATTTAATATTTATAGAAGATAAAAAAAAATCAAAAACGGCTAAAAGAGCCGTTGGGAAGAGAGAGAAAGAGATTAACGGCTACTTCTTCAAAAATCCGATTTTTTTTTTAATTCGGCGCGTGCACAGCACGCGCCCGCCATTTCCTTCATCATGCCACACCCGATAGAACGGGGCAGCCTCATGTCGCCGTCGCCTGCAGTGGGCGACCCGATCTCGGGGGTGACTCGAGTCCCCCCTATCGGGTCCCCACTGCGGATGCTCTTATTCAAGCTATTAACACTATATATAATATTATCATTCGTAATCGTCTCTCACTAGCTTGACATGGGATAATCATATTCTAGAATGTAATTGGAGATTAAGTTGCTCAATTGTAGAATCCAATAAAACTAATCCAAATCCATTAGCTAGCTCTCTATTTTTAGTGGTGGTTGCAGATTTGAAATAGTAGCTAACGACCTACGAAAGCAACTTCCTTTGGTAAGAAGAATAGACTATCTTTGTCGGTCAGCGCTCGAAGAAACATTACATCTTGAGTGGTAATTGGTAACTAGCATCATAAAGTTGAATTAATAGGCGATCAAATTTCTATATTGCATTATGATTATTTAGTTGTTATTCTGTCGATTTTTAAAATTTTCTTTTTCCCACTTTACCAATAACGGCTTGATTTTGATGTGTTAATTATATTGTGTGTTTCAAGTTTCATGCAAAGTCAGCAACAAACTTACCAACTTTGCGCACATTCTCCTTTTCTTGTTCAACCATCTAAATCTTCTCATTTTTCTTTCGTTCAAAGTGACTTAAGGTTTTTAATTAATTACATGATAAATATGTATATCATAGCTCAATTATTAATTATACTAATTAATTAATTAGTTTTACATCAATAAAGTGTTGCAAATAGTTACCATTCTTGCATTTTCTAAGTCTAGAACACACAAAATGTAAGAAATAATAAAATAATAGACTATGACCCTCAATATCTAAAATCATTTTGGAGCACCAAATGGTTATTCTAAAGGAACAATAGGGCTGGATGGCCCTATTGAGTTGACGGACACAAATTATGGCCCTCACTTGAAATAAACTAAAATTTGGCCATTTTTTATACGGTATGCCTATTATACCCTTCAACCCTCTCTCTCTCGCAGCACAAAAAAGAAGAAGAAAAACTCTTCCTCTCTCATCTTCAAATTGGCGCCAAAGAAGCTGCCTCCGATGGCCGTGGCCAATTCCCTCGACCCAACAATCGCTCTGGCGCTCCTTGATTTGCTCCGCCGCAGCTTCGCGGATGCAGACGAAGGGCTCTCGCATCGAGCGGCCGTGGCTGCTGGCGCGGTGGAGAAAGTGAGCGGCGCCGCGGAGGCCGAGGAAGCGGGAGCGATTGTTGGGGCTCTGGTCGCCAAGCAAAGGCGTAGTGTCGACGGCGGTTGCCGCCGTGGGCGACGACGGGATGTCGTTCTTCGACGACATCGTTTCGGTGGGGGGAAATTCGAGTTTATGATTTTTTCTAATTTTTGGGTGTGTCAGTGATGATTGTTGTTTCTGTATTTTTGTTGTACGTATGGCACTATTAGTGCCATAAGTGCCAAAAGGACCATTTTAAACACTTCCCCCTAGGTTTTAGATATTCTATTTAAGGTTTAGATTATCAATTTAGGGTTTAGATGTTCCATTTAGGGTTTATATTATCCATTTAAGGTTCATAAGTGCCAACAGGACCATTTTATTTGGTTTTATTTTGGATTTTCGTTGGCACTTATGGCACTAATAGTGTCAAAAGTGCTAACGGAAACCCAAAATAAAATAAAGTAAAATCTTGGCACTTATCGCACTAATAGTGCCATAAGTGCCTAACCCGACCCGGCACGCGACCCGTGTGCCTGATCCTACCCGGTCCGCCTCATTAAGGGTAAAAACGTCCGTAATCAATAAAAAATGTCAAATTTTATGTTTTTTTCAACGAGTGGCTATAAATTGTGTTTTATGTTTCATTTTGACTACTTCAAAATTTGACTCCTAAAGATTCTAAATATGCATATTTTACGTATTAATCGCATATTGATGAAGTAAAATCTGTTTCTAATTAATAAGCAGAAAGCTTTAGGCTGTTTGACTAACGTTATTTTAATGTGCTTATAAAATGATTCAAATAGCTTTTAAAATGTAGTTTTTTAAGAATTTATAAGTTGTCAAAGTGTTTGGATAATTGGGTTTATCAACTAGAGAGAATTTTTAGTTGGAGAGCGAAAATCTTTATTACAGAGAGAAAAGCGAAAGGAAATAAACTTGAGAGGGTATATGATGAAAATAATAAATTATAATATTTATAAATTAATTGTTACATATAAAATTCTGAAAAATAAATTAGATTAGATGAACTTATTTTTTGAAAAACTTATAAATTCTTAAAACTTATTTTTAGAGCTTATAAATTATTTAAAAATTTATTTCACCACATTGGAAAAACAATTATAAGCTCAGTAAATATACACCACGTAACTGATTGGTAGCTGATTGGTTCCACTATATATACTATATTAAAAAGGCAGTTTTCAATTTCAAATTGATTTCAAATCAATTTAAAATTTATTTGAGTGGCAATTTTAAAAATATATACATAATATGATGGTTAAAAATAAATCACATCCCACACACATCCCCCACTATCTCACTCACACATTAATTGGTTTTTTAAATGGAGCACCTTTATGATTTATCGCCAATTTATGTTATATAGTCTTCATTTATGCAGCAAATAATTTATGCGCAGCAAAGAGGGTAATTAAACTTATCATAAAAAATTATTATTAATAAATGGAGCGCATTTTTTTTAGTGAAAATGAGGAACATCTATATATCTATATATAAGAGGAGTTTTTTACCTCTAATTTTTCTTTCTCTCCTTTCACTTTTTTTCTCGAATTTTTTTTCTTTTCGTTTTTCTAATTTTATTCTTTTCAAAAAATCTGTTGAGAACCTTGTGAAATATCCTAATCCTTGTTTTGATGATACCAAAATCCATAGGTCTTAATTGTAATAGACTAGAACGGTTTTGAACTCAAGTGTTAGAGTTCGTTTCTAGTTTAACTTGAGGTTCTGAAGACTGAAGACTGAAGACTGAAGGACGAAGGATTGAAGACTGAAGACTGAAAATACCAACTGAAGTATCAGTTGAAGAATCAGTTCGGAACTGATTACTTAATACGTGCCGCGTGGACTCAGCGGACTGATACTAAAGTCAAGTATCAGTTAAACATTCTTCCTCGGACTGAACTTCCAACGTTCAAAGGAAGCCACGTACTCACAAAAGTACAGCCGCATTAAATGCAGAGATCTCAGGATCCCCTTATCTCTGCAGAGGTCATTCCTATTTGGTGGCTACTTTATCAGAGACGTCACATCTCCTGTCCTTCAAGAGAGTTGTTTCCACCAAACAAGGAACCTCGAAGATTGAAGCCTCAGCCCAAATTCGAAATACTCTCCAACGGAAGAAATCTTGAAGACGTTCTCCGCCAACGGATCTATTCAATACCTCTCCTATAAATAGCGTTCGGGGATCACTTCAATCTTCACCGATTCAACGACATAAGCTGAAGCTCTGCCAAAATCGCTACTCAGCCAAAAGCTTAACCTCCTCAAAGCTTGAATCGAAGAAGAGAATTCGAAAGCCAAAATCAGTCACTGCTGATTACATACATTCTCTTAGACCTTAGGCAAACCTCTGTTTACCAAGAAGCCTAGGTCAAACTCGCTCCAAAGAACTTGTTCTTTGAAGTATAGTTGGCAACCGTTCAAACCTCCTTTCAAGAAGAAAGAGTAGATTGTTTGAGTGATTCGGAGTTCAGGAAGGTACTCTGACTCTGAGAAGTCTTAGCGCGGGTTGTGCTAAGTGTGAGAAATCCGACACGAGTGAAGTGTGGGTACTTAAGAAGTGGTATCTTCAGTGGTACGGTTGTGTGCACCCGGCAAACACACGGTTCGATTTGCAGTGCACCAGTTAAGCACTTGCGGAGTGGATTGTTGGTCTGATCAACCGACCGTGGATGTAGGAAAGGGTTTTTTCGAACCACGTAAAAGTCTTTGTGTTATTTATAGCTTTCAGTTTTACATTCTTACTTGTGTTGTTTCAATTGATAAACTGAATATTGAATAACTGCAAAGAGAAACCTAAGACTAACAACGTGCTCAACCGAGGCTATTACAAAACAAAGTTTTATTTCCGCTGCGTATGATATCAGTCTGACTGATCTATCCTCTGATAGTCAGGAAGAGTGTTATCATCTATGTTTTAGCAAACTCGACTGAAGCCCTTACGTGCATCAGTTAAGTTCCAGTAACTTAACTGATAACTCCTTACTGAAGAGTTTTCAGTATCAGTCGTCAACCCTGTTTGGTCAAAACTCTTTTCAGTCAACAGGTGTCATAGTTTGCGTGTAAAGTTTCGCTTTGATCTCTATCTTGAGATCCCTCAGTTTGAGGAAAGAAAAATAGCCCATAGGTGTATTTCCCCCCCCCCCCATACACCTATTCGAGACCCTCCGGACCTAACAAAATCGTTAACTTCAATTCATAAAAAAAATATTCAATATGAATGTTGAATTAAAGATTACGAGAAGATCTTTAATTCGATGTAAAATTATAAAAAAAATAAATTTGAAATAAATAAGTTATGATCATTTAAAGTGTAATTTTTGTTCACTCTTATTTATCTCTAATGTTGAACATTATACTATGTTTCCATTTTATTTTCGTTTGTTGGTGAAAAAGTACGTAGATGCCATTTTTTCATTTTAAAAAAGTTTACATGGTAGTTTACATATAATTATTTTAAGGGCAAATTGCATGAAAATACCCCACTTTATACCAAAATCTGGTTTTTTGACAATCTTTTCAATTGTAGCAAAAATTTGAACTACCTTTCAATTTGTTGCAATTGACTTCCGGAGTAATTTTCCGGCCAACTTAATGCTGATGTGGATTCCCGTAAAGTTGATGTGGCACGCCTCGCCGGCTAATCAAACGACAAATTGCATGAAAATACCCCACTTTATACCAAAATCTGGTTTTTTGACTATCTTTTCAATTGTAGCAAAAATTTGAACTACCTTTCAATTTGATGCAATTGACTTTCGGAGTAATTTTTCGGCCAACTTAATGCTGATGTGGATTCCCGTAAAGTTGATGTGGCATGCCTCGCCGGCTAATCAGACGACAACGTCTCTAATTACCTTAAAGATGTCGTTTTCCACGATTTTAAGCAAATTACAATTTCTAGTTTTATATATTTATCGATTAGGGCTTCAAATGTCCTCATTTCTTCTCCCAAATTTTTTCATCTCAGTTGAAATTCTTGTTCCATAAATTTTCTAAAGAAAAAAAAAACATATGAATTAAATAAAAGTATATTTTAAAGAGTACAAGATACTTGATGTGGGTGTTTTTGTACATGATGAGAAGTAGAGCCTCTCCGGATTAGTCACACTATTTGAAGCCTGCAAGATGCACGGCTCTGGTTCTTCGCATCTGCAAATTTTGGAGGTAAGGAGAAATTGTATGAGCTCAGTCGTCCCGTTTGAGAAGAAGAATCCATTAGTTCAAAGATTTTTGCTGCAAATGAGAATTTATGGAACAAGAATTTCAACTGAGATGAGAAAATTTGGGAGAAGAAATGAGGACATTTGAAGCCCTAATCGACAAATATATAAAACTAGAAATTGTAATTTGCTTAAAATCATGGAAAACGACATCGTTTAAGGTAATTATAGACGTTGTCGTTTGATTAGCCGGCGAGGCGTGCCACATCAACTTTACGGGAATCCACATCAGCATTAAGTTGGCCGAAAAATTACTCTAGAAGTCAATTGCAACAAATTGAAAGGTAGTTCAAATTTTTGCTACAATTAAAAAGATTGTCAAAAAACCAGATTTTTGTATAAAGTGGGGTATTTTCATGCAATTTGTCATCCGGCGAGGCATGCCACATCAACTTTACGGGAATCCACATCAGCATTTAGTTGGCCGGAAAATTACTCCGAAAGTCAATTGCAACAAATTGAAAGGTAGTTCAAATTTTTGCTACAATTGAAAAGATTGTCAAAAAACCAAATTTTGGTATAAAGTGAGGTATTTTCATGCAATTTGCCCTTATTTTAAATAATAGTTGTAGTTTTTAATGCAATTAAGGAGAATAAATTTTATATTAATTTTAATATGAATTTGTAAATACAAAATTAGTTATATATCTTAAAATTAGAATTCTAAATATTATATAGATTTATTTAATTATGTGTACGATTTATTTATGTATTTTTATAAACATATTTGTTGTTATATATTTTTTTATTGTTCATATTTTTCTGATTTTTTAATTAGTTTTGGGTTATTTAAATATGAATTTTTGATAATAATACGGTTTGGATTTTTAAGAGTCCAAAATTGTTATATTAAATGATGACTATTAATTTTGTTATATTGATGGTTTAGTGTTATTTGCTCAAAATGAGATTGACTTAAATTATTGCTTTACAATCTATGAATTTATTATTATTATTATTATTATTATTATTATTATTATTATTATTATTATTATTATTATTATTATTATTATTATTATTATTATTATTATTTAATTATAATTATTATGCAATACTCATTAAATTTAATATTATACTCATTAAGTTGATATTATTGTTATTATACACTATTTTAAATCAAAACACTAATATTTAAATTAATATAAATTTTTGTTGCCAATCAATCTAATTCATAAATAATAATATTTTTACAATATTTAAAATTTAAAAAATAAATAAATATATCGTGACCCGTGCATCGCACGGGAGGGCATACTAGTTATCTATGTACAAGAGACACAGAAAACTTATGTATAAACAATCAAAATAGTTAAATACGTGGACAAATAATATTGACTTACATTTCCTCTCTAATACGTCTATTTATGTATTTACAATTGAAGAATATTAGTTCATGAATGAATCTATTTTAAATCAGTTTCATAAGGTATATTAGAAATTGCCCACTTTTCAAAAAATACATGTATTAAAATTAAACATACATTTATATTAACTACAACGATCAAATAACTCTTAGATGTGATAAATTTTGCGTGAAATCAACCATAATTTTATTTTTTTTCAATTGGACAAAATGCATTTGTCAAATAACAAATAATTTGTGACTGACAAATTCACCAGCATTTGCACTCCGTGCAATGCACGGAAAATATTATTATATTCTATATTTATATAAAATTGATACCTATGAGATGTGCTCACATCATAAGACTGCACACGAGCTGCATGCATGGCTGTGAGGCTAGTGTGTGACTGACATTTCGAGTTAGTTACAACAGAACAGATCAGAGTCGTTCATTGATATTAAGTTGTAGTTGTTGGAATAAATGGCTTAATTAGTCCATAATTACTTTGTAATTAATGGGATTAAATGGCATATTTGGAATCTACATTTTGAGTAGATTAATTTGGTATATTTACTTGTTCAAATCTATTAAGAATTGAATGAATAATTAAATGCCAAAAGATAGCCATTGAAAATGGAATGTGGAGTGTCATCCCACATTGGAAAAATGAGGAAGTTGAAAGCTATTTATAAAGTGCTCTCCACCATAAAGGAACAATCAAGTGTGCTTCTCTATGGTGGACCATATGGTGCACCCAAGTGGGTTTTGACTTAGCCTTTTAAGGCTAAAACTCAAAATTCCTACGAGGAACACCTTCCGAGTCCGAGTCCGAGGCCGAGGCCGAGCACGTGCACGTCGCACTTGTCGCAATGGGCGCTTTGTAGGCTCACTTTGCACTTCGCTCGTTCACGTCGTCGCGAGGAGCTTTGAGGAGCCTTTAGTTTTGACAAACTAAACGGTGGCTCGTGTGACGTGGCA
Source organism: Salvia miltiorrhiza (assembly GCF_028751815.1). Lineage (NCBI taxonomy): Eukaryota > Viridiplantae > Streptophyta > Magnoliopsida > Lamiales > Lamiaceae > Salvia > Salvia miltiorrhiza. Next base: position 24,177,378 of record NC_080394.1, on the reverse strand, counting down.
GTGACGTGGAACATGCGGCTCGGTGACGTGGCACCGCGTGGCGGATAAGGAGTCCGGGTGGATGAGGTTGCTGACGTGGCAGCGGTTGGATCAGGCTGGTGAGGTGTGGGTGGTTGGCTCGCACCCCTTTGACCGAACCAGTGCAATGGTTCGGACCATTGGCTTGTTCGAACAGCCACCCCCTGGCAGACACCTCTTCATCGCACCCTTCCTTCTCCTATAAATACAGCCCTGCAGAATGAGATTAAACACACCAAAATTAATTCAGATAATTAATTTTACTCATTATCTCCCTTCTAGTTCATACTCAAGTCCCGAGTATTTAGTAGTTCGCCGGAAGTTCGAGTTCCTAGTACAAGGTCTCGTACTCATTCAAACCGTTGTATCTTGGGGACATTTGCCATCGAACCGTGTGTACTGTGCGGGGCAATTTTGTCTTACGGAGAAAGTGTCTAACTCTTGCCTCGGTTCCTACATTCACGTCGTTGTTTTGTCCATATTTCTACACCTTTAATAACAATCGTAAGACAAAATTCGTGTAGAAGATGACGACACCACGCAACAACAATGTTCCACCCAACAACAATGCTCCACCAGTTCCGACCAACGTACCACATGCTCCAGCACCTGCTGCTGCCGAAAAGCCGGAAAAATTCGCAGGTTCTGAGTTTAAACGTTGGCAGTCTAAGATGCTTTTTTATCTTGCTACCTTGAATATGGCTCGTTTTGTGAATGAATCTCCTCCAACTGTGGGGGAAGACGATACTGATTCGCAACTGCGGATCGCATATGATGCATGGCATCATAGTGACTTTCTATGTCGTAACTATATACTGAATGGGCTAGACAACACTCTCTATAATGTCTACTCTAGCGCCAAGACGTCCAAGGAACTATGGGACTCCTTGGAGACGAAGTACAAGGCAGAAGACGCCGGCTTAAAGAAATTTATAGTCGGTCATTTTCTAGACTTCAAGATGGTTGATAGCAAAACTGTTGTGGAGCAAGTGCAAGAATTTCAACTGATCTTGCACGACATTCTTGCCGAAGGTATGGAACTGTCTGAATCTTTTCAGGTGGCCGCGGTGATAGAGAAATTACCACCACATTGGAAGGACTTCAAGAACTATCTCAAGCACAAACGCAAGGAGATGGGACTTGAAGACTTGATCGTTCGCTTGAGAATCAAAGAGGACAATAGAATCTCCGAAAACATGACGAACAAAACTTCCATGGAGGCAAAAGCAAATCTAGCCGAGTCTAGCAACAAGAAGAAACGCAAGTTCAAAGGCAAAAATCCAGACTCAAAAGGTCAAAAGAGGATCAAACGAGACTGCTTCAACTGCGGCAAACCCGGTCACATGGCAAAAGATTGTCGCAAACCAAAGAAAGACAAGCACAATGGTCACCATCAAGCCCACGTGACGGAGACAAAGTCTGTGCCCCTCGACTTAGGCGAACTTGACTTGTGTGCCGTCGTAGACGAGGTCAATATGGTCGGCAGTCCAAAAGGATGGTGGATCGACACCGGTGCTACCCGGCATATCTGCGCCGACAAGACAATGTTCTCCTCGTATGAAGCTCTCTCCGGCGACAGAAAACTGTATATGGGCAATTCTACCGCATCCTCTATCATCGGAGTTGGAACCATTGTGCTCAAGATGACGTCGGAACTCAAGATAACCCTACAGAAGGTGTTGCATGTTCCCGACATTCGCAAGAACTTGATCTCAGGATCCGCTTTGTGCAACGCCGGATTTAGACTAGTATTTGAAGCAGGCAAAGTTGTAATGACCAAGAATGGTCACTATATAGGAAAAGGCTACCTAGATAATGGCCTTTTCAAGCTTAATGATATCCCTGTACTTGTACGTGATAATGAAATAAAGAAAAACGTTACTTACTTGGTTGAGTCTCCTAATTTATGGCATGATAGATTAGGACATGCAAATCTAAACACACTACGTCGTTTAGTAAATTTAGACTTATTGCCAAAAATGACCTTCAATCAACATCAAAAATGTGAAATTTGTATTGAAGCAAAAATGGCAAAATCTCCTTTTCATTCAGTGGAAAGATCAACGAAACCTCTTGAATTAATTCACACCGATCTATGTGATTTAAAACTTGTGCAAACAAGAGGTGGAAAGAATTACTTTATAACGTTTATAGATGATTGCACAAGATTTTGCTATGTGTATCTTTTGAGAAGCAAAGACGAAGCATTCGAAGCTTTCAAAACATACAAAAATGAAGTTGAGAATCAACTTAACACCAAGATCAAAATGATTCGAAGTGATCGAGGTGGCGAGTACGTTGCACCTTTTGAGGAATTTTGTCGTGAAAATGGCATTATTCATCAAACGACTGCACCTTATTCTCCACAATCAAATGGTGTTGCAGAACGAAAGAATAGAACATTGAAAGAAATGATGAATTCTATGTTGATAAGCTCAGGCCTATCACATAACATGTGGGGGGAAGCTATTCTTTCGGCTAATAAAATTTTGAATAAATTACCCCAAAAGAAACAAGAAAAAACCCCATATGAATTATGGAAATGAAGGAAGCCGTCCTATAAATATACAAAAGTGTGGGGGTGCTTAGCAAAAGTTGAAGTACCTAAACCCAAACAAATAAAAATAGGACCAAAAACTGTTGATTGCATCTTCATTGGATATGCAAACAATAGTAGTGCGTACCGATTCTTGGTACACAAATCGGAAGTACCCGATATGAATGAGGGAATGATTATAGAATCAAGAAATGCCATATTCTTTGAAAAAATATTCCCCAAGAAAGAGAAGAATGACATAAGTTCGAAAAAGAGAACTTATGATGAAATTTCGCTTAAGGATAACAGACCAACACGTGAACTAACACCGCAACCAAGACGCGAAAAGCGAACAAAAACTGCGAAAACCTTTGGTCCGGATTTCGTAGTTTATACTTTAGAAGACGAACCAAAGACAATCAAGGAAGCATTGTCTGGTCCTGATGCCGATCTATGGCGGGAAGCTATCAATAGTGAAATCGAGTCAATCTTATCCAATCACACTTGGCTTATTGTTGATCTTCCTCCGGGAAATAAATCTTTGGGTTGCAAGTGGATTCTTAAGAAGAAATATAAAGCCGATGGATCTATTGATAAGTATAAAGCACGTTTGGTAGTTATAGGCTACAAACAAAAGGAAGGGTATGATTACTTTGATACATACTCTCCAGTCACTAGAATTACATCCATTAGAATGCTACTTGCTATAGCAGCATTATATAATCTTGAGATACACCAAATGGATGTAAAAACAACATTTCTAAATGGAGATTTAGAAGATGAAATATATATGGAACAACCCGAAGGGTTTGTGATTCCCAGTCAAGAAAAGAAAGTTTGTAAACTTGTAAAGTCTTTGTATGGACTCAAACAAGCTCCCAAACAGTGGCATGAGAAATTTGACCAAACAATGATGGCAAACGGATTCAAAATCAATGAATGTGATAAATGTGTATACATTAAAGGAACATCCAACAATTTAGTCATTGTTTGTCTCTACGTTGATGATATGCTAATTATGGGCAGCAACAATAAAATAATCATAGAAACCAAGGAGATGTTAAAGAGAAACTTTGACATGAAGGATATGGGATTAGCTGACGTGATTCTAGGAATTAAAATCCTAAGAACACCCGAGGGAATAATCTTATCACAATCTCACTATGTTGAGAATGTACTTAAGAAATTCAAAGCTTTTGATCTGCCTCCGGCTAAAACACCTGTTGACTTAAGTATACACTTAGCCAAAAATCGAGGAGAACCCGTATCACAATCGGACTATGCTAGAATTATTGGAAGCCTAATGTACTTGTCAAATTGTACAAGGCCGGACATAGCATATTCTATTAGCAAATTGAGTCGGTTTACAAGTAATCCTGGAAAGGATCATTGGACCGCATTAATAAGAGTGTTGAGATACTTAAAACACACAATATCTCATAGTATACACTATTCGAGATATCCCGCTGTTTTGGAAGGGTATTGTGATGCCAATTGGATATCCGACACTAAAGACTCTAAATCCACAAGTGGGTTTGTATTTACCATTGGTGGAGGAGCAATATCATGGAAATCTTCTAAGCAAACATGTATAGCCCGATCTACAATGGAATCGGAATTTATTGCTTTAGACAAAGCCGGCGAAGAAGCCGAATGGTTAAGAAACTTCTTAGAAGATATTCCATGTTGGGAAAAACCTTTGCCTCCTGTTATGATACATTGTGATAGCATGGCTGCCATAGGGAGAGCAAAGAATAGTTTGTATAACGGTAAATCTCGACACATTCGTCGAAGACATAATACCGTTAGACAATTGATCACTACAGGAATAATGTGCATTGACTATGTAAAGTCAAAAGACAATATTGCGGATCCGTTTACTAAAGGTATTAATCGTGATCAATTGTATAACGCAGTAAGGGGAATGGGATTAAAATCCACACGTTAAGAACTTTCATAGTGGTAACTCAACCATAATGACTGGAGATCCCAAGAACATGGTTCAATGAGACAACTAAATTATGGAAGTTCAAGTTGAGCACTTGAAACCTTCAAAATCCATTCTCATAGCTGCTCAAGTGCAAAGCCTGCAGCTTGTGGTAAAGGGTAAGCCATCAAAAGCTTTTAATGATTCCTATAGCCTTATTAGGTGGAGTATGGCAGGATACTCTTTATGGGAGATCACCTATACAAGTGAAGAAGTGGGGCCGCTTCAAATTATCAAAAACACTTGTGAATCCAAGAAATGGTCCAAGGCCGAAATGGACACAACGTGAGAACGAAAGATATTAGATCTATTATTGTGTGTATGTTGTTGACTAGGTTTACACAAAAGTTGACCGGTTCAAGACATCATGTTCACCGAGCAACGAGTAAATCCGATGGCATTACACTAAGGAAGGTTCAAAGCTAACAACTACCTATCCTAATGCAACAATGGATCGTCGGGACTTAGTTTTTTGCATTTGCATTAATCATCATTCATGTGGGGGATTGTTGGAATAAATGGCTTAATTAGTCCATAATTACTTTATAATTAATGGGATTAAATGGCATATTTGGAATCTACATTTTGAGTAGATTAATTTGGTATATTTACTTGTTCAAATCTATTAAGAATTGAATGAGTAATTAAATGCCAAAAGATAGCCATTGAAAATGGAATGTGGAGTGTCATCCCACATTGGAAAAATGAGGAAGTTGAAAGCTATTTATAAAGTGTTCTCCACCATAAAGGAACAATCAAGTGTGCTTCTCTATGGTGGACCATATGGTGCACCCAAGTGGGTTTTGACTTAGCCTTTTAAGGCTAAAACTCAAAATTCCTACGAGGAAGGTGCGAAGCACCTTCCGAGTCCGAGTCCGAGGCCGAGGCCGAGCACGTGCACGTCGCACTTGTCGCAATGGGCGCTTTGTAGGCTCACTTTGCACTTCGCTCGTTCACGTCGTCGCGAGGAGCTTTGAGGAGCCTTTAGTTTTGACAAACTAAACGGTGGCTCGTGTGACGTGGCAGTGACGTGGAACATGCGGCTCGGTGACGTGGCACCGCGTGGCGGATAAGGAGTTCGGGTGAATGAGGTTGCTGACGTGGCAGCGGTTGGATCAGGCTGGTGAGGTGTGGGTGGTTGGCTCGCACCCCTTTGACCGAACCAGTGCAATGGTTCGGACCATTGGCTTGTTCGAACAGCCACCCCCTGGCAGACACCTCTTCATCGCACCCTTCCTTCTCCTATAAATACAGCCCTGCAGAATGAGATTAAACACACCAAAATTAATTCAGATAATTAATTTTACTCATTATCTCCCTTCTAGTTCATACTCAAGTCCCGAGTATTTAGTAGTTCGCCGGAAGTTCGAGTTCCTAGTACAAGGTCTCGTACTCATTCAAACCGTTGTATCTTGGGGACATTTGCCATCGAACCGTGTGTACTGTGCGGGGCAATTTTGTCTTACGGAGAAAGAGTCTAACTCTTGCCTCGGTTCCTACATTCACGTCGTTGACTGCACTGCAGGCTAAACAACTTCTAAAACAAAATGATGGCAATCAAGATCCACATCTGAAAGTTTGCACATAAAAAAATACAAAGAGAAGGGAAAAAAGCTCTATGATGAGTCCAAGAAATGAAATCAACAAAAGGGCAAAGAAGCAAACAGTAAGGACGTAAAGAAATGTTTTGAATGCCAGAAACTAGGGCATTTAAGAAAGAACTGTTATATTTGGAAAATGAATATGCAAGAACAGAAAGGGCACCAGAAAACTACTAATAATTTTCAAGAGAATGTTGAGGCTGAAGTGTTGAATGTCCTGCAGGGCAAGGTTGAAGATCATTGGATTCTAGACTCAGCCTGCACTTTTCATATGTGCCCAAGAAGAGAATGGTTTTTGGATTTGAAACTGAAAGAAGGTGGGTAGTATTGTTGGGAAACAATCAGATATGTTAAGTGAAAGCTATTGGCTCCATCAGGCTCAGGGTGCATGATAAATTAATTAAAATTATCTTTGAGGTCATATACATTCCAGATTTGAAGAGAAACTTAATCTCTTTGGGGACTTTGGAGTTAAAAGGATGCAGTTGGAAATCTCATGATGGAGAGCTGCTTGTTATGAAGGAAGGAAAGACTGTTATGAGAGCAATCAAGAAGCACAACCTTTATTACCTTGATGTAGAGCTTTTACTTGGGCATATTAATGTAAATCAAATTGATGAGTCAATTAAATGGCATGCTAGATTAGGGCATGTTGGAGAAAAGGCTTTGAATGAGCTTTTAAAACAACAAATATTCACCAACCTAAGCAAGTTCAGAGTCGCACATTATGAGCCATGTCTGCTAGGAAAGAGCACCAAGTTTCCATATCCAAAGGGCACCCATATATCTAAAGTGCCCCTTGATTATGCTCATGCAGACTTATGGGGCCCCTCAAGCACACCAACAATGGGAGGAGCTAGATATTTTCTAAGCATAATAGATGACCACAACAGGAACGTTTGTGTATATCTATTGAAGCAAAAGTCAGAAGCCTTCTCTCAGTTTAAAGTATGGTGTGCAGAAGTTCAAAATCAGAAAAGGTTAACCCTCAAATGTTTGAGAATAGATAATAGCTTGGAGTTCTTATCTAAGGAATTCGATCAGTTTTGCAAGGAAAAGAGGATAAAAAGGCACAAAACTGTTGCATCCAATCCACAACAAAATGGAGTTGTGGAAATGATGAACATAACTTTGCTGGAGAGAATGAGGTGCATGTTAGTTAGCTCAGGTCTTCCAGAAAGATTTTGGGGTGAAGTTTTATCTACTGCAGCTTATGTGATCAACAGAAGTCCATCATCTGCAGTTGATTTTAAAACTGTATATGAGATGTGGAGTGCACACATATCAAATTAATCACACATGAGAATGTTTGGTTGTCAAGATTTTGCTTATGTGAAGCAAGATAAGTTGGCACCTGGAGCTTTTATGTGCATTATGTTAAGTTATCAACCTGGAGTAAAAAGGTATAGATTGTGGTGTACAAAGAAGGGATTGAACAAGATTATAATAAGTGGGGATATTATATTCAAAGAAGATATAATGACATATAAAAGGGAATAAAGAAATGTTGATCAGAAATCTGAAAAGAGCTGAAGATGATAAGAATGCAGAAATTGAGGTGGAGCCAGGCAACACATCTCATTCTACAGACTCTAATAAGGGTGCTCAGGAGGAAGATGATGTCTCATCTCAAGAAGTGTTAGATACCAGAGTGGAGGATTATCAGCTCACTAGAGTTAGAGAAAAATTAGAAAAATAAAGCCACCTGACAAATATGGCCATGCAGATCTGATAGCATATGCTTTAAATGTAGCTGAAAACTTTGATATCAGGAGCCATCCACTTATAAAGAAGTTATAGAAAGTGCAGAGAAGGAATTTTGGGTACAAGCTATGAAGGAAGAGCTTCATTCATTCTATAAGAACAAGACTTGGGTACTTGTTGATAGACCAAAGCATCAAAAGTCTGTAGGGTGTAAGTGGATATTCAAGAGAAAATATGAAATGATAAAAGGAAATGAAGTTATTAGATATAAGGCAAGGTTGGTGGCTAAAGGTTTCACACAAAAAGATGGAATAGATTTTAATAAGGTGTTTTCTCCAGTTGTAAAGCATTGTTCAATCAGACTTCTTTTGTCTTTGGTAGTACAGTATGATATGTACCTTGAGCAGTTGGATGTGAAGACTGCCTTTCTAAATGACAATCTAAAGGAACTATATATATGGAGCAACCAGAGGGATTCATTAATGCACGAGAAGAAGGTAAAGTTTGTCTGTTGAAAAGGTCATTATATGGTCTCAAATAGAGCTCAAGACAGTGGTACATTAAGTTTGATGACTTCATGATTAGTTTAGGTTTCAAGAGATCTAAACATGATAGTTGGGTATATCTCAAGGGAGATGGTAGGAAGCCAATGGTTTACTTGTTACTTTATGTGGATGATATGTTAATTGCTAGCAAAGATGAAAGGGAAATACATTTGATAAAGCAAGGTAAAGACTGTTTTTGAGATGAAAGAATTGGGTGAAGCTAGAAGGATCCTAGGTATGGACATCATGAGAGATAAACGAAGGGAAAATATATGCTTACTGCAAGGAGATTACATTCTGAAAGTCTTGAAAAAATTCAAGATGAATGAGTCAAAGACGGCAGCAATACCAATAACTCAACAGATAAAATTGACTACAGAGCAAAGGCCACAGAATGATGCTGAGATTGAGAGCATAAAAACCATACCATATTCAAATGTTGTAGGGAGCATTATGTACCTAATGATATGCACTAGGCCAGATTTAGCCTATGCCATTAGTGTACTAAGCATATTCATGTCTGATCCAGAAATGCCTCATTGGGAAGCATTGAAGCAAGTCTTCAGATATGCTAAAGGGTCAGCTGATTTGGGAATTATGTTAGAAGTGAGAGTTGGATATAAGGGAAATCCTTTAATGGGATACGTTGATGCAGACTATGCATCTAACATTGATAGTAGAAGATCTTAGTCTGGTTTCCCTTTATGGTTCTGCAGTTTTATGGAGGTCTTTGCTGGAACATGTTGTTGCTTTATCCAACACTAAGGCAGAGTACATGGCAATGACAGAGACAGTAAAGGAAGGTGTTTGGCTCAGAGGCATTTTGACTGATTTTCGAGTATCAAAGAAATACGTTGAGATATTATGTGATAATCAAAGTGCTTTGCACTTGGCAAAGCATCAAGTTTTCCATGACCGATCAAAGCACATTGATGTGAGTTATCATTTTGTTCATGATTTGGTTAACAAATGTATTATACAAGTGTAAAAGGTGCCAACTGAGGATAACGCAGTAAACTATTTAACAAAAACTCTGCCGAGAGCAAAGTTCGAGCATTATCTCGAACTGGTGAACATGATATGAGGTCTGAGTTTGGTTTGCAGATAGTATGAGCTGATATTATTGCGAGCAAGGTGGAGATATATTGTAAGATATGCTCACATCATAAGACTGCACACGAGTTGCATGCATGGCGGTGAGGCTAGTGTGTGACTGACATTTCGAGTTAGTTACAATAGAGCAGATCGGAGCCGTTCATTGCAATTAAGTTGTAGTTATGATAAAGTGTAAGTATCATTTTTCTTCTTCTGCATTAGGTGTAGATCATTCCATGTTGTGAGTGAAAAACCAGAGAGAGAGCAATAACTTTGAGCAAAGCGTAGCCTTGTGTTCTTGGAGCTCGAAGCTCATTTCTCGTAATTGTTCTAATCATCATCATCATCATCATCATCATCATCAATAGAAACTTATCTGTCTGTCGTGGACGTAGGTGTTTCTCACCAAACCATGTAAACCACTGTGTCAAGTTCCATTGGTGTTGTGTGTGTGATCAGGAGATTGTGTGAGTTCAAATACAAAGCTCTTATCCTTCACAAAAAAAATATATAAAGCTCTTATCATGATCTTTAATTTGATATGCATATTAAATATTTTATAATTAGTCGAATTTCATAATTTTACAAAGAAATAAAACAAAAAAATAGATAAAGAAAAAGGAAATAAAAAAGAAAAAATATACTTCCTCCGTCCCAGGCCAATAGGCTCATTTCTTTTCGGCGTAGAGATTAAGAAACTCACTTTTTGGTAGTTAAATGGTGTTTAAGAATACTCTCTTATAAAAGACTAAATAGTACTCCCTTATTGTTACTTAATAAAGCCCTAAACATTTTCATATTAAGACTGAGCCTATTGGAGTAGGACAACCTAAAATGGAAACGAGCTTATTGGAGTGGGACAGAGGGAGTAATTTACAAATAAACCTTCAATTTTATTATAATTACAAAATTGTCACTCAATTTTAAAATTGATTTAAAATTAATTTCCAATTGAAAATTGCCTTTTTAATATAGTATAGATTTAAATTATTAATCGGGATCAATTTGTCACTGATTTCCACACAAAATTTAGCGCATTCAAGTGCCTTTTATTATATAATTATTAAATAATGACAATTTCTATACATATACTCCCTCCGTCCCTGAAATAGCTTCATCTTTGGGGACTGCACGGGTTTTAAGGAAAAACTGTAAAGTGTATTGATAGTGGAGAAAATGTGTTATAATTATTATTGGAAGTTGTGAAAAATGTGTTATAATTAGTATTGAGAGTGGTGAAAAGTGAAAAGTAAGAATAAATAAATACTCCCTCCGTCCCACTCCAAATGCCCCATTTTCTATTTTGGGTTGTCCCACTCCAAATGTCTCGTTTCCTTTTTTGGCAATACACTCTCTCTCTATACTTAATATTTAAACAATTTTCACCAACCCACTTTATCTACTTTATATACATTTCTTAATCTTCGTGCCCAAAAGAAAGGAGACATTTGGAGCGGGACAAATGGAGTATTATTAGTGGTGGGGTAGTTGTCCAAAAATGGAAAGAAATAAAGAGGAAGTTATTTGTGGGACGTCCCAAAAAGGAAAAAGAGAAAGTTATTTCAGGAACGGATGGAGTATTTTTTTTTATGAAAACCAATAACTTTTGCATATTCCTTATCATAAATGGGCACTTTTATATATTAACACACGTACTTCAACTGATTTGATATCAAATGTAAATGACGAAAGAAAGCATCTATAGATTATGCATATGGAACACGGATAGGCACAGAGCACCATGTTGAGAAATTATATATTTTGATTAATGTCAAAATTCAACAATGAAATCCTACTGATGACCAAAACAAAGCTTAAGAATATTAAATATTCTAAGTTGATGCAGTTTATTGAAGAAGTCGAAGGTTGCTAAACCCCAATTGAAGATCAAGCTGAGACAAGATCCTAGCAGAGTTTCAAGCTGAACGAGTTTCAAGCTAACAGGAAAATTTCAGTCTGAATGATCAATAAAAAATGTCTGAATTGCGAAAACTAAAAATTTTGCTATCAATGAGATTTAAACTTAGGACCATAAATTTATCCAACAAAGTGACGAATTAATCGTAACTATAGATTGTGATGATCTAAAGGCTGAAAATGATTCATCGTTTATATTTTAAGATGTGTTTTTATTATATATATGGAGTTGGCTATGTACAAATATTTCCTAATCTAAAAATTAGCAACCAATATCATAAAATTGTCATAAAACAAAGAAGCAGCATTATTCTAATTATAAAAATCATTAAAATTTAGGCTCTTAATATATTACAATAATACTTGTTCTAGTGACAACCATAAATCATGCGAAGTTTAAAGGTTAAAATTGATTCATCGTTCATACAATATGGACTAGTTATCATTTGTGATGAAAGGAAGTTGGAAAACGAAACATAGAAGTTGGACATATTTTTCACATCGGACAGCCTACCTACCTGATTGGCTGATTCGAGTTCAATACTTTTTTAACTTGTCGTTATGGGCTTCTTTTAACTAAAACGCTCGTGGTCGTGCTTGTGATGAGATTAGCTAAAAAAGTCTAGTTACTTTTGTCATCGAATATTAATTAAGCTCACCTAATCAAGAAAATACACACTTTGTCCATGTTACCAATGTATATTACAGTTCAACGTAATCTGTCTGGAATTCTAGTCAATATTTTATCACTTCTCAACTCACCTATTGACAAATATATATAGATGAGTTATACTCAGAATGTTATCTTTTGTGAAAAATAAAATAATTACATAAACCAGTATATAGTGTTGCATAAGTTGCAATATAATAATGCATAGTGAAAATTTTATCTAATTGATATGTTCAATATTTCTCATTTTCTTGTATAAGATCATTTTCTTGTAGAACTGAACTCTCTCTCTCTCTCTCTCTCTATATATATATATATATATATATAGAGAGAGAGAGAGAGAGAGTTCGGTTCTACAATAAAATGAGAAACATTGAACATATCAGTATTGCGGTTGCACATACCAATAATTTTATTGAACATTTGGGGTTTTTGGGATTCGAAACCTGGATACGTTCAACACAATTATCAGTACGTTCATCAAAAATTTGAATACGAAATTTAATCTTAATTATTGGTCGTTCGATGGATCATGATTAATGGCTTAGATTGTTTCTCCTTTCTTTGCAAACATTTATTTTTCAATTGAACTTCCATATATATATATATATATATATATATATATATATATATATATATGGGAGAGTTCAATGGAGACCACTCCCTTAGATAAAGAATAAAGATCAAATCATGTGCGTCGATCTTGCTTAATCTAAGGGTGATAATTTAATCTTTAATTATGATTTTATTTCATTTATTTTATATAATAAATGTTAGGTTTGTCATTTTGTATTTTCTTCTCCCAACCCATTCTCTCTATCTATCTCCCAACTCACGCTCTCTCTCTCTCTCTCCCACACTGTTCTTCTCCGGCGAAGCCATCGGCATCTCCTCCTCCTCCTGTTGCTGCTCCTCACCTCCATATCCTCCCTCGTCTCATCCGCCGTCCCCTCCGAGTCCGAGATCGCCGTTGTCCCCTCCATTCCCCCTTTCCCTCTCACCCCTCCCCAATTTCCCCAATCTGTCGACGCCGGCGTCGCCAAGGAGCGGCCGACGAAGACGGCGACGGTGAAGAGGGAGTTCACGTTCACCAGGCCGTCCAGGGCGGTCACGTGGACGCTTGTGGTGGCGACCATCGCGCCGTCGCCGGATCTGCAGATCTATAGTGTTCGTAGAAAATACTAATGAACAAACTATGTTCGTAGAAAAACAAATGAACATTTTAATGTTCACCTATTATGTTCATTGACGGATCAGGTCCCAGAATGGGAAGAGAGGAATTTCCGGGATTTGTTCAACGTGATCCCAGATTTCAGTGGATTTGAGTGGACATATTTGCCATTTTCGGATTAAATAAATATAATTAATCAATATTTAATTACATGAAAAATCAAATCAGAAAATTATATGAACCGTTGATTGGAGTGAGATGAATGACCTTGATTTAATCTTTATTCTTTATCTAAGGGAGTGGTCTCCATTGAATGCGGCCCTATATATAATACTTGTACCCCACCATACATATAACAATGCTACAATACATATTTAGAATGAGGGGTGGATTTGATTCTAATTATATAATTAATTTATATTGGCACGCATTGTGTTCGTGTATTATTGAGTTATTTCATTGTTCAATGAAAATTAAAATAAAATTCGCATTAGCATGATATTAAGGGCGGGCAAAACACGTATTGTGTTTGTGTATTATTTGAGTTATTTCATCGTTGAAATGAAAATTAAAATAAAATTAGCATTAGAATGATATTAAGAGTGAGTAAATTTGAACCGAAAAAATAAAGGGACAAAATGATATACTATATTTTTTTAAAAACAAAACTTAAAAGATATCCTCATTTAAAAACAATAAAAAAATTACACTCATTTAAGATATTTTTTATCCTTATGTACCAATTATTTTATTAAAATCATAAAAATAATTAATATAAAAAAATAAAATAGAGGAGCCCCAAGACCACCCACCAGCAAGCGAGAACCACCGCATGCCACCATCGGCCGATAACCACCACCCACCGATTGTCGACGACCACCGCATGCCACCATCGAACAATCGCCACTATCACCACTGATCCACCACCACTAATTCATAAACTCACCGCACATTTAACAAATAACAAATTCACCAGCATACTTGAATGAAAATATATGACTGGTTGACTCTTATATACTTGACTTGATGCTTGACTCCCACACACTAGATCGAACGTCGACCAATGGTTCAATTTGAAATAACGCATGACACTCGAGCGTTAGGTGTCAAGCATCGAGCATGGAGCGTCGAGCACTAGTTCAATTGGAAGCATTGCTCGATACTCGAGCATCGCTTGCCGAGCAACGCTCCCACGTAACCCAAATCACACACAGAGAGAGAGAGAGAGAGAGAGAGAAAAGAGAGAAAGAGCAATGTGCTATAGCGCAACGAGGCGGTGTAGCAAGAAGTAAATACATCAAGAGAGAGTGAGATTCATGGCAACACAATGGATCTGCCAAAAGAGAAAGAGGCAAAGAGTTGCGCGAGGGGCGGCGCCAATGAGGCGAGGCGAGGTGAGACGCAACGACAATGAGACGCGGTGACAAGGCGCGGAGGAGGCGCAATGTGACGCAAAGGAGGGGGAGACAGTGGATCTGGAAGAGAAAGACGTGGGTCTGGACTAGAGGGGGGAAGCTGATTTTTTTCTCTTTTGTTTAATAATTATTTTTAATTATAATTTTAGTAAAGATGTAAATATCGTAATAGATGTGAGACTAATGAATAAGTCTGTATATAGTAATGAATAAGACAGTATATAGTATTGAACAACGATATTCAAAAAAATTGTAAATTTGTAAAATTTTCACTCCTACATGATTCGAAACCACATAAATTTTTGTGTAAATTATTTCCCCCTCCAAATAAATATTAGTCATAAGATACATTAAATCAACACATACAAATTAATTTAGATCTCACCATATATGAAAGATCTTATTGGAATCATTACCATTATTTATATATTCTTTTGTTTTATTTTGAGAATGGGTAAAATGTACAGTTAACCCAAAAGTAAATTTCGATTAGCTCGGCTTGAATTTTAGCCTTTCCGGTTTCGATTTGGTTGAGTTAGAAACTTGAGTTGAAACTGAATAAACAGGAACTAAAGTATTAAAGATACTCCCTCCGTCCACTAATTCAAGGCCTTCTTTCCTTTTTGGGACGTCCACCAACTCAAGGCCTATCCATTTTTAGTAAGTTTTTATTTATATTTAATTGGTAGGTCCCAAAACAATACATTTTTTCTCCACTCAACTAATAAATAATATATTAATTGTGGGTCCATTTCTCCACTCCACTAATAAAAATACACTTTTTTCTTAAAACCCGTGTTTTGCTACTCAGGTCCTGAATTAGTGGACGGAGGGAGTATTTTTCATTCTAAAAGTCAGTCCTAGATCATGTAGATCACTTACCCCAATTCAGTCGAAACCTCTAAGGGCTAAATACTTTATTTTATTTTATTTTGTAATGACTTTTGGGCTATTTTTGAGAATATAGTTTTATTTTTTAAAATTGGCACACTTTGTAAAATTTTAGTCTGAAAAATCAAACCGAAATCTATATAATCAAAGATAATACTTCATCCATCCACAAAAAATATGACATTTTTATAATTTTTTATGTTCATAAAAAATATGTCATTTTTCTTTTTAGAACATAATCCCACATATTTTTATTATCTTTTATCTTGCAAATACTTTTTATTTACAAAAAAAAAAAAAAAATACTCTCAATTCAATCTCAACCACTCATTTTATACAATGGTGGGAACCTTTCTCTACTACATAAAAATCACCAACCATTTTATTAAAACATGTGGCCATCAAAAATGTCATACTTTTGGTGGACGAGAAGAGTATAAAAGATGAATTTTTTACCACCAATTTTTTTCTCTCCTCTCAATTTTTCCACCAATTTCTTTCTCTGTTTTTTTCTATTTTAATAGTTTTAAAAAAAATCATTAACTTCGATTTGTGAAAAAATACTCCCCCCGTTCCGTGAAGATTGAGCAGTATTCATTTTCGGGTTGTCCTGCAAAGCTTGAGCAGTTTCCTTATATGACAATTTTTTTCCCCTTTATTCACCTTTTCACTTTTTCACCTACCACACTTAACAAACAAAATACTACTTAAAACTCGTTTCGAAAAGAAATTGCTCAAGTTTCGCGGAACGGAGGGATATTCAATATGGATGTTAAATTAAAGATTACGAAAAAAATCTTTAATTCGATGTAAAAATTATAAAAAGAATAAATTTAAAACGAATACATTATAATCATTTAAAGTGTCAAAATTAATTTTTTTTCTTCTATCTCATTTAGCTTTAATGTTGAACATCATATTCTTTTTTTCATTTTATTTTCGTTTGTTGGTGAAAAAATAAGTACATATAATTTTTTTCCTTTCAAAAAATTTTCCATGATTGTTTAATTATAATTATTTTAAATTTAAATAGTTTTCAATTTTAATAGTTTTTAATGAAATTAAGAAGAAAAAAGAAAGTATTAATATGAATTTGTCAATAAAATTTAGTTATATGTCTAAAAATTAGAATTTAAAATATTATATAGATTTATTTAATTATGTGTACGAGTTATTTATTTATTTATTTATATAAATATTTGTTGTTATATTTTTTTTATTATTTGTATTTGTTCTGATGTTTAATTAGTATTGGGTTGTTTAAATATGATCTTTAATAATAATATAGTTTAGATTTTTAACAGTCCAAAACTGTTAAATAACGGCTATTAATTTTGTTATATTGATGGTTTAGTGTTATTTGTTCAAAATGAGATTGACTTAAATTATTATTATATATATTTAATTAGTATCATTATAAAATACTCATTAAATTTAATATTATACCTTGTTTTAAATCAAATACTAATATTTAAATTAACATAAATTTTTTGTTATCAATTAATTTAAATCATAAAAAATGACATTTTAACATTTTTATATAATTTAAAACTTTAAAATAAGAAAATATATAGTGATCCATGCATCACACCAAGGACGTACTTGTTAAAACTTAAACTTGAGTTTGTTTGAGAAAAAAGTTCGGTTGATTTGGCTGACCATCCAAAAGTTCCTGGATTGTTCAATTTTGGATTTTTAAATTCGAATTGACCGATAGTCGCCGTTATTAAATATGCTTGCGTTTAGCTGTTGAGGTAACATCCTTAATCAGAAATAAAAATATAAATACAAATACACTTATACATAGTAGTTAATTTTCCTGATTTAAGTAATTTACATTTACTGTCTTTCAGATTTGATAAGAAATATGGAGATGTCGACCCTTCTTGAATTTCTTTTTATAACGAAAGAACTCCAAGATACTTTGAAAAATGAAATAATTGGTTGAACAAATTAGCTACAATTAATTTATTAAGATTACCATCTTACCCTTGAAGTTTTGAAAAATTTGTCATCTTTTCACACTTTTGAGCCAGCATCTAAGCCTCCCATTAGTCAAGGGCCTATTGTATTTTGTTCAAACTTTCAAATGTTATCTAATATTTTATCCAAACTTATCCTGGTATGTTTTTAAGAGCATACAACTATTTACATACCTGTAAATAGTTCTGGCCTCTAATTCTGTTTTCATATAAGATACAATATATTCTAAGAAGTGATGTATCTAATCTTACAGTAACAATAATTTTTCTAGCAGTTAGTGCGATTGAGTTTCGTAAGAGGTAGAATGGCAATTTATTATTATCTCTTTTATTTGATTATTTATTTATTTTGTGTGAATTGTTGTTGTTGCTGCTTTTTCTTGTCAATACCTAATAAGTTTTGGACCATGTTAAATGTTACGGCTCATGCAATTATGGATCACTCGTCATCAGACAACTAATTATGATGAGATATGAGATTACTCATTGTTTTATCAGTAACTTGATACCACTCCACATATATTACTTGCAGTAATTTTCACGTATGCCCACATAATATTTTAATATTACTAGTGTAACATGTGTATATAACTTAAACAAGATCTAACTTGGAGGAAGGAAATTAAGAAGTTGATTAGAAAGTTATGATTTTGGATATCCACTCCTATTCTTCAACAACACACAAATATTTGCAATCAACTTGTCATTTTATTTTGGTGCAGTGATCCAATAATTAGATCAGTAAATTAGCCTATCCGTCTCCTTTTTTCTACACGTAGATAAGCTAACATATCATGGTTGACTACGTAGCTCTCACAAAGAGTGTCGGTTCAAGACATCAATATACGACAAGTTGTCCCAACATATATAAAATGATATTTTGTCTCGTGGTTCATTATACCAATGCATCACTATACTAATAACATGCATAAAAAAAGCGTGGATTTTGACGTAACGGTAGAGTGGTTAATATTTAAGGCAAAGGTCTTTAGGTTCGAGTCCACCGTGGTGCGGTCTTTAAATTTGTTTATTTAAAAATTGTAATTTATAAAAAAAAATGCATAATATAAAATTTACACACGTACACTCAAAATAGGTAATGCGTGTGTGCATTGCATGCATGTTGTGCGGACAAGTTCCAATTTTCGGGTGGGAAAAATGGACATAATATCATTTACACACACAATGCAACGAAGATTCCATATTGGCAATGGGAAAGCAATGAGAAAAGTAATGACAATAATTAATTAACCTCCTACCTGAAGAACAAGACTTGTAAATGAAGCATAGATGAAAATTTCTTGATTCTGATCAACCAGTGGGTGCAACAAC
The DNA here is from genome assembly GCF_028751815.1 of Salvia miltiorrhiza. NCBI lineage: Eukaryota > Viridiplantae > Streptophyta > Magnoliopsida > Lamiales > Lamiaceae > Salvia > Salvia miltiorrhiza. Next base: position 24,158,514 of record NC_080394.1, on the reverse strand, counting down.
TACACAAAGTTGAACTACGTATAGCCCCTAATCTGTATCTTAACCTAATCTGCCAACCTCAGAACCACCCTCTCTCGCCTATTCTTGTGTATATAAGCAATTCCACGCTCTCACTCTCTCACAACCCAAATATTCACTCTAACCTTCTCTTCAACTATCTAACGACGAAGCTAAATCAAAACACTAGTGAAGAAGATGGAAGGAGTCAGAAACAGCACCACCTCTCTCTTCTCATGTTTCATCATATTGGCTTTCTTGCTTCTCTCTACCGGCACACTGCCGACAACAAATGCCAAAGTCCACTACCATGATTTTGTCGTATGTTTCTGACCTCCTACCTCCTATGTTATTCTCTACATTTTCTCATGATTGTTTTTGTGAAACAGGTGCAAGCAACCCCAGTGAAGAGGCTGTGCAAGACCCAGAGCGCTATCACTGTTAATGGGATGTTCCCGGGGCCTACGCTGGAAGTGAACAATGGCGATACTCTAGTGGTTAACGTTGTCAACAGAGCTCAGTACAACGTTACCATTCACTGGTAATTGCATGCATGTGAAATGCAAGCATTATATCTATATAGTCGCATAGAATAATCTAAGACGTGTAATAAACTCCTCTAATCGTTTTATATTCCTCGTAGGCACGGTGTCAGGCAGATTAGGACTGGATGGGCTGATGGACCAGAATTCGTGACTCAATGCCCTATAAGACCAGGAGGGAGTTACACTTACCGATTCACCATCCAAGGACAAGAAGGTACTCTTTGGTGGCACGCTCACAGTTCATGGCTCAGAGCCACAGTCTACGGAGCTTTGATCATTCACCCTAAACAAGGAGACTCGTATCCCTTCCAGAAGCCAAAGCGTGAAACGGCCCTTCTTCTTGGTACCTATTGCTCCTTCATCTTCTGATGTGCACTTCAATTAGCAATAAAAGAAACAGAGTCTTTTTAAACAATGATTATGTGTGTGTGTGAATACTGCTCAATCAAAAACCTCAGATAATGACTGATGTCAACTTTGGTCAGGTGAGTGGTGGAATGCCGATCCGATCGCTGTTGTGAGACAAGCCACAAGAACAGGAGCTGCTCCCAACATTTCCGATGCTTACACAATCAATGGCCAGCCTGGAGACCTGTACAATTGCTCCAGCAAAGGTTGCAAATCTTGCTTTTATTTCTGATGCCTTGTAATGGCAACAAATAGTTAGTCTGAGTGCGCAGATGATACAAATTTCTTCACCTAAAATCGGTTTATTGAAAATTATAAAAAATCAAGAGCAAATCAATAATAGGACACATTAAAAGAAAGATAAACATAATATAACCTTGCTCATATCTGCACATGACAAATAAGGATCAATGCTGGGATATGACACATTTGTTCCATCTGATGCAGACACAGTAATAGTTCCAGTGGACTCGGGCGAGACGAATCTTCTCAGAGTTGTCAATTCTGCACTCAATCAAGAACTCTTCTTCAAAGTGGCCAATCACAAGCTTACGGTGGTTGGAGCTGATGCCTCCTACGTTAAGCCCTTCACCACCTCAGTCCTAATGCTCGGGCCAGGCCAGACCACGGATGTCCTAATCACCGCTGATCAGCCACCTGCAAGATACTACATGGCAGCAGAAGCCTACGCAAGTGCTCAAGGCGCACCATTTGATAATACCACAACTACAGCCATCCTCGAATACAAATCTGCCCCCTGCCCAGCTAAAGGTGCCACAATCAAGCCAGTTATGCCAACGATGCCAGCTTTTAACGACACTGCTACTGCCACTGCCTTCACAACCAGCTTCAGAAGCCCAAGACAAGTTCAAGTACCTACTAACATTGATCATAATCTCTTCTACACCGTTGGACTAGGACTCAAAAACTGTCCCCCCGGTGCCAGCCGTAGCACCTGTCAGGGTCCAAATGGTACTCGATTCACTGCCAGCATGAACAACGTATCTTTCGTGCTGCCATCCACTTTCTCCTTGCTTCAAGCGCATCAACAACGGATACCTGGTGTCTTCACGACAGATTTTCCAGCAAACCCTCCCGTAAAGTTTGATTATACAGGGAACGTCAGCCGGTCACTATGGCAGCCTATTCCTGGTACTAAACTCTACAAGTTAAGATACGGGGAAACAGTGCAGTTGGTTCTGCAGGGAACAAGCATCTTCACTGCTGAGAACCACCCAATCCATCTTCATGGTTATGATTTCTACATAATTGCTGAAGGGTTCGGAAATTTCAATCCAAGCAGAGATACAGGCAAATTCAATCTTGTAGACCCTCCTCTGCGCAATACAGCAAGTGTTCCTGTAGGTGGATGGACGGTGATCAGATTCGTAGCAGATAATCCAGGTTCAATTTGAGACACAAATCACATATTCTAAATGTCTAATGTTCTAACACATATTTGTAACTTTGAGATTAAAAATTGAACTGCAAACAGGGGTATGGCTGCTGCACTGTCACTTGGATGTTCACATCGGCTGGGGACTTGCAACGGCTTTCCTAGTAGAGAACGGAATTGGAGAACTGGAAACACTAGAGGCAGCACCAGCAGATCTTCCAGCTTGTTAGTTAACCTACAGCAAATTCTTGTGTCCTGCAAGAAGGGCAACAAATATTTTTCAAGCCACAGCATATGAGTTCCATTGTTGTTTGTTTCCCCCACATTTGGGGCTAGCTTCTATTTTTCCTTTCCATTTAATTAGGTATTACATGAGAGGGGCTTTGCGCCACACCTACAACATACAAGTACAACCCCTTTAGATGATGATACTATATAGTTGTACCGTTTTTCATTACCTTTCAAAATTATCTTCTTTTTTCCCAGAATTCAGATAATTATATTTCAACTCATTGCCTCTTCACGTATCCGTTAAATAAATTCTGGAAGATTTAGTTACCAGCTCAGAATCATTTGCACACCGGAACAATAATACTCGCGAAAACGCATACCAATTACATGAAGAAATGAGATGAGATTACATGTAACATAGCTCCATCAAACGCCTCCCTTTTCTTTCACTCAAAGTTACGGCAACACGAAATTAGCTCAGAAAATGGGGGAAAAAAGAAACCTCAGCTAAATCAATTGCTACTGAGTCAACGGCGGGCACGCTAGTATTGGCTCCAACAAGTAAAACACTTCAAGAAACTTCGAGAATCATCTTCCGCTTTTGTTGAAATATATAATAAATTGCCAGTCGGGAATCAGAATACGTCGTACTCGTACCATTTTGTTCATATTGATTATAGGAAAGCGAAATTCGACCGTTTCATTACTGTATATGGATGAATGAGCTAAGCTAGGGATTTTGAATTTCTTGAGTTTTGTGTGATTTAGGGAAATGAACGTGGGCTAGGCTCCCTTTCAAAAAACCTGGGCTAGGCTCTGCAGAGTTATTTTAAATACAAATACAAATATAATTAACTATTACTATTAGCCCAATAATATTGCGATTCATGAAAGGGGGATATGAATAGGGGATTCTATGAATAGCCTCTATCAATTAAAAATAATAATAATAAATAAATCAATAATAATAATAATAATAATAATAATATTATTATTATTAAAAGAGAAAGAAAAAACCTAAAGAAACCCTTGAAAGCACATGAGAGCAGACTAAGGGCCGAGCCTCATTAAAACTTCAGATGTGAGGAAAAAGAGTACCCGCCTTTGCCGTCGCCCTCTGCCGCCGCCTGCCGCCCTTCTCCACTACCATCACCAGATTTGCCACCCTCTGTCGCCCCCTCCGCTGCCTTCCCCCACCACCACACCAGATCTGCCGCATTTGCCTTCCCCCACCACCACCAGATCCGCCACCCTCTGTCGCCCCCTCCGCTGCCTTCCCCCACCACCACACCAGATCCGCTGCCGTTGCCTTCCTCCACCACCACCAGATCCACCACCCTCTGTCGCCCCCTCCGCTGCCTTCCCCCACCACCACACCAGATCCGCCCCCGTTGCCTTCCCCCACCACTACCAGATCTGCCACCCTCTGTCGCCCCCTCCGCTGCATTCTCCCACCACCACACCAGATCCGCTGCCTTCATCTTCCCCCTCGCGCCACCAACCTAGGGTTTGCGCCGCCTAGGGTCTTCATCCCCCTCGCACCACCGCCTTCATCCGGCCGCCGCCGTGCCACCCTTCTCTAGGATTTGCGCTGCCTAGGGTATTCTTCTCCACCATAAATTCTTCTTCTTCCACAAACCTCGTGCCCTAGCTTCTCCATTAAAGACGTCGCCGCCACCTTGGCCTTCGAACACCGGCGCCATCGTCGCCTCCCTCCGCCTCCCACACCCAAATCGAAACTCTAGGACCGTGAAGGCGGCGGCGGGCGACCTGGTTGCTAAAAGAAGAGGCCGTGCTGTGCGACCTGGGATTCAGAATCGCGGCAGCGGCGGCGTTGCAACAGACCAGAGGCTAGAAATCTAGTTCCGGCGACGTCTAGTGAGTTTTCCAACTAGGAGGCATGGTTGGGGCTCAAAACGACGTCGTTTTATCCCCTAACTAAACGACGTCGTTTTGATTCATTGCCGACGACGCCATGTCAGCATTCAATTTGGGGATTCTTGAAAGTCATGGAAAAATTGTTCAACCCTTTAAGTTCAGGGAATTTTTGATAAAAAAAAAAGTTCTTGAAAAAGTTGGAAATTGAGGTATAGCCGTATAGTTCATGGTTTTGGCGTAATTAACCCTTTTTCCTTTAAAGAAAACTCCTTTAAAGTTTTGGACTACTTTTCCTATAAAGAAAACAAGTTTGGAAACCCAGATTTGATTCGAGCACACTACTACAAAAAAGCTAATAGACATTGGGCATTGCCTATTGTCTATTAGAGAAAATGTCTGTTGTTGTAAGTGGTAGTGTCGTAGGTGCCTAGAAAAAGGTGCTCAAAGACCACAGGCATTGCCTGTTGTCATAGATATTTATGACAACAGACATTGTATATGGTCTTTGAGAGCATAGAGTCCGTTGTTGTATCATTATTATCACTATGGTTTTCGAGTAGTGTCGTAGGTGCCGATTGTCTATGGTATTTTCTGTATACGACACTAGCTTTTGTCTGTTGTCGTAGTAGAAAAACACCCAATTTATTTCTTATATACCACATCAGTTTTTGAGCTGTGTCGTAGGTCCCAAAAAAACCATGCTCTTTTATAACTTTAAAATCAATTAAATCCTGTATTTATAAGAAATTTTTTTCCTGAAAATTCAATATTTATTTAAAGGCATGAGAAAATCATTTTCATTTATAACATAATCATTATAAAATTTCAATGTTCATTACAACTTAAAGATTCGACCAAATTCTAACAATAACTAAAACTAAAATGTGTGGATCCACTACCAAATAAGTTCAATCCTAACATTCAAATGAGTTAACACTTGTTCCTCCTTCGTTCCTTCAAAATGTGATGCATAAATCAATATGTCTAATATTGTCTTCTTTGCCTTCACCGCCAGGGGCGGTTCTGGAGGGTGCGCGGGGTGGTCGACCGCACAGGGCCCCGAAAAAATAGGGGCCCCAAAAATATATAGATCCATATATATTATATATATATATAATAAATAAAGCCTGATATATTATTGAATTCCTTAATGCAGCACAGTGGTGAAGTGCCTTAGATTGGTCTTTGGCCACCCGGGTTCGATTCTCCCTAGAAGCAAAGTGGCGTTTTTTTTTTTTTTTTTAAAGGTAGAACAGATTCACCTAATTTGTAGGCAAATGTGGCGAGCAACATGCCCCTCATATGGGCTTAGGGTATGCTTTGAAGGCCCAACTAGTTCTTTCAAAATTATTAACATTAATATACTATACTACCAACTCTTCTTTTCCAAAAAATTTCTTGCTTCTTCTTTTTTATTTTCAGTGATTTTTCAAGTCTTGAGATTAAAGGTAATTTCGTTGAAACTTTCAATTATATTTTATACATTTCAGTTTTTATTTTTTATTTCAGTTTTTTATTTTTAATAATTGTTATTATTAATTTTAACTGATGGAATTATAATTTTGTATTTAGGTTTGTGTGTTAATCGTGGACATACTACGTTTATCGTATTCATATAAAGATTACTGGTGCGATCTTTCATCTCTAAATTCTTATATAGTTATATTGTTTGGTTATTATTCTAATCTTTACTTTGTTTAGTTGTGTACTTGACACCGGTGCTTAAAATCTTGAGCTTAATATGATTAGAAAATATCAATCTGGATATGAAAACTTGCAAGTAGGGCAACACTTTTTAAGTGAATGACATATTTTTTTATATATTTATTAAATAATTTGACAAAAAAATGTATTATTTAATCAAATATGTATATAATATATTTTTTTCTCAACTATAAATAAAGGGCCCAAATTTAACAATTCGCACAGGGCCCACGTTTAGCTAGCCCCGCCCCTGTTCACCGCTACATATCCTTCACACAATCACAATAAAAAATTATCATAAACAAATTAGTCACATGTTGTCATTTCGTCAATACACAATAATTATGTTAAAATAATATACATATGTTCCATACTCATCAACAAATTATAAAACTAAAACCTAACCCATTATAAAATATTGATTGATAAGGGTGGTACTTTTCATTTCTCCAAATGTCTATAGTTCTAGTCAAGCTCCCTTTAGACAGAGAGAAGAATAAGCTAATATTTTAGCAACCACGAGTTGATGCAAAATTCGAAGCTCAAGTACTAAAGTTAACCAAGCAACTTATAACTTACAGGGAATGAAAATGCATCCAAAAGTTGAAAACTTCAATAAACAGGCAATTTCTTTCTGCAAGAGCATTTCACTATTCCAGATTCTCCACCCAGCAAAATACGAAAACAAACATTCATTTAGTAAAACAATCAATTGCCTTGCTACCATGAAACTAGAACTTGTAAAATGCATGAGCACATTAGATCACAAAAACTAAATACAGAAAACACCTGTGCTACATGCATTATATATGCAGAGACCAACCAAAACACATATCCAACATATCCAATTGTATAATATATATACATTTTAAGTTTCCCTTTGACGAACATATAATTGAAAAGTAAAAAACAAGTAACATTTTGCTATTGAAAAAATCCATTTGATTGGAATTATTGGGCTATTTCAATTTACACAAAATAAAAATAGATTTTCACGCATGAATTGATTTCAGAATCAAACGTGAGAGCAGATAATCAAGAACATTTACAAAAGCCATACACAAAAATCATACACAGAAGTTCATACAAGAATTCGTTTCATTTAGTGGCTTCGTACTTGGTCCTCTTATCACCCAATACACTCTATTTCTATGAACTGGACATTATTCAATATTGCGTGAAAAAAATTAGCAGGTTACAATTATTGAACGATAAATTGTTCTTTAAAATAAAACATCAAACAGTTTCTAAACGTATACCAAGCAGGAAATTAACCTTATAAGAACGAAGGGGGAGACAACAGGACACGGTGGCAGCAACAATGTCAACGACGGAGGCGGAGCACGTTGACGTTGATGACGGCATGGTGGCAGTGGCACAAAGCTGGGCGAGGGTGATAGATAGTGAGGGAAAGAAAGATGGAGATAGGTGAATTAAAATCAAAATTAATCCCTTACCTCTATCGCAATTATTTTCGAACAACGGCCTGACGGAGGCGAGCTTCAATCGCAGCGCCAAGAGAATGGGGCGGGGGAGTTAAGGCGTCCAAGAGAGTAACTGACTTGACAGAGAAATAGCCACTGAGGTAGGGGAAAGCGGCTGCGCCGTGAGCGACAGTGACCGGCAATCGCGCAGGGACAGATAGTGACCCCCGGCCGTGGAGGAAGAGAGTGCTCTAGATGGCCGCGGCGGTTATCAGAAGTTAATTTCAGCGCTGAGTACTGCTAGTATTGAGAGTATTCGTAACCTTATTTGTTTTTAGGGGAAATTTATTTAATTACTTAGGATTTTTTATAGTAGTATATATCTTTTAAAAAATCGTTCAAATTGAGGGATTATAAATTTCCTTCGAGTTGGATAATTATTAATTTTGTTAACATTACAAAAAGTAAGATATTTTTTTAATCATAATGGCAAAAAGAAAAGAGTGACAATGTGAAAATAATTTTTAGGGAAAATTAATTTAATTAAGAAAATATAGTGTGAGTTTTATTAAATTGAGATTTATTAAAAAAAAAAAGGAAAAAACATCCCTTGAAAGCACAAAGACGCAGACTAAGAGCACAAAACTTGAAAAGAGAAGGAAAAACTAAGTAACTTAATACTGAAACTCAGGATAATCATCCATGTCATTCGACCAACGCCCATGGACAACATTATTCATTGCAATCATACTGGGCCTATTGGTGAGGTCAACCACAAATTCCCTTGGCTTGTAACCCATTTCTTCCGCATTCCTGAGACGGCTTTTAATACAACCTTCCGGAATGGCATGTACAGGCTCTCGTCCCTTTACCGAGCCCTTTGGGCGACCACGTCCGCGCTTCTGCTCCGAGAGCAACTGCATCCCCTGATTAACCTGCTCCTCTAACCTAATTATACGACTCGCCATCTCATCCGGAGTAGGATTGGTCTGCTTCTCAACATCAACCGGAGTAGGATAGGATTGGGTCGCTGAATCTTCTGTCCTAACTACCGAATGCTGCTCTACCACAGCTCCTCCATTTGCTCCCAGAAGAATAGGAGAATCAGTCTCTGTGTTCGCCCCAGCCGGCGACGCCAAAGAGTTTGGTGTTTTTTCCAGCTCATGCTCCAGACGTTGTGCTCTGATAGTGTTCTCAAGGGCTAAATCTTTCTTCTGTAAGCCGCTGGCCTCACAGTCGAAGTCATCATTACGCCCCTCTAAATCCTTCCTGGGACTCGCAGCCAGGCGTCTCTCTGTAGACTCCACATCAATATCCTCATCTACCACCTCCAAGTTTTCCTCCTCAACGTCTTCTGCCACCAAGGATCCAAAAGAGTTTCCTAACAACTTCTGCGGTTCAGTAATCTTGGACCCAACTTGCTCCGATTCAGCCACTACCGGCTCCTTCCCAACCTGTTGTCTTCCACCAACCTGCTGCCACTCCGGCTGTGGCTGGGATTTCTGGGTAATCGGTTGCGGCTGTTTCGGCAGCGCAGTATTTGTATCATTTGCCTCCCCCGGCGCCATCGATTTGTTCTTGCGGCATCCATTGGGAGAATGTCCCGTAATCTTGCAACGACCACAATAAAGGGGAAGATTTTCGAAAACAAATTCCACATGAAATGAGAACTCCTCCATATCAATAAGCATAGTATGAGGGAGAGGAAGAGACATATCTATTTCAACAAGAATGCGGGCGAACTGTCCAAAATCTCTTCCTGCCGACGCACCATCGATCTTCAAGGGGTGGCCCAAGAAACGTCCAATGCCAGAGATAATTTGTGGATTCCAGCATTCGATTGGAAGGTAATGAATTCTGACCCACACGTTAGCCAAATGAGAGGTTTCCTTGAACGGATCAAAATTGCAAGTCCACTCCCGGAGCCGAAGATTCCCCTTCGAGAGTTCCCAGATCGCCTTCTCCTTCGCTATAGCTTTATCAGTCGCTGTAGTAAATCGGAGTGTATAATAGCCCTTTCCCAACGGAATCAATTGCCAAGCAGAAACTATACCCCAAAGTTGTTGAAGTTCCGACTTCAATTCCATAGTAGAACGTGGCTTATCGCCTTTCCCCAGCAGGAGACGTCCTGTCAACGCGTGCTCAAAAGCTTTAACCTCCTCAAGATATAAAGCCTTTGGTATTTTCAGGGAGAATTGATCTCCCTCCTTCGTTGGACGCAAATCGTGAAACACATGGGCTGCTAAATCCGGCCGCTTAACAGGTCGCTTCACAGTGGCGTTCGCATAAGAAATCCTAGCGTTTCCAACCACGCTAGGGCTTGCAGTATTCGCCGCGCCGTTGCCTGATGAAGGGGAAGACCGAGTTGGAGAGTTGAGAATATTTATGGTTTGTGGCTTTTGTGGCTTTTCAAAATTCGCAGAAACGGAGGGGAGGTTAAGGGCTCCCTTGTCGCGAAATCCGGCTGACAGAGGAGTGGCCATCGATCAGCGAGAGGCGGCAGGAATATGTGCGGCTAGGGCAACGTCTGCATCAGAGGAGTAGCACCGATTCGCCCTGAAACTCAGCGCCGTCGAATCTGAGACACGCTGCACCAGAGGAGTAGCGCCTCGCTGGAGGAAGAGAAGAAGAGCCGCGCCGCACCGGAAAGGAGGAGGCGGTCGTCGTGTCTTTGGCAGAAACACGCCGGAGAGGAGCGTCGCCGACGCCGAAAGAGGGGTAGCGGCGGCTGACCTAAATCTCCAATTCGTCTCTAGTCCGTCAACAGTCTTCAATTCAAGTGATATTCCAAAAAAATAATGGATGTTATTAAACAATTTAAATAGTATAAGTTTAGTTATTATTTTTAATTTTATATTTACGAGTTTAATTTTTTCATTAATTAAATTATTGCTATAAGAGGTCATTAATTTTAGAGTAAAACAAAATTATTTTTTAAATTTTATTATTATTTCACCAATTTATTATTTTTATAAAATAACATCATATATATGACCATGGACTATTAGATCCAGTGTTATAGATTATATTTAACAACTCATCTATAACAACAGACTCATAAGTCTAGTGTCTATTAGCATATTTACATGCTAAAAGACTACAGGCAAAGATAAGACCACAGACAAAATATATAAGACCACAGACTTTGACAAAAAACAATGTTATATGTGCAGAACCGATCACCTACCCACCGTGGGCATGCATAACGTGCCCACCATGATGTGGCAATTGTAATTATAGTAAGATAATTTTAATTAGAGTAAAATTTATTAGTTATCTTTCCTAATTGAATTTGCCACATCAATGGTGGGCACGTTATCAGAGACAGATCTAGAGGCCGGGCAGCCTCGGTGGTCGCCCGGTCAATTTTTTTTTATTACCTATATATATATAGGGGAAGGCTAAAATAAGAACGCTTCTTAAAATATAAATTAGGAACCATTTTCAGCCCTTAGATCATCAAGATCTACGGTTGATTCATCACCTTGTTGGATAAATTCATGGTCCTGAGTTCGAATCCCAAAGGTAGCAAAAAATTATTTTTCGCAATTCATGCCTTTATACAGTTTATTCATGCATGTTATACATAAAATTCATGTATTTTTGCTGGTTCATAATTCTTAAAATAAGGGTGGTTTATTGAATAACCGCCCCCTATATATATATATATATATATATATATATATATATATATATATATATATATATATATATTGATGAAATTTCGGCGGTCGCCCGGTCTGTTTTCTTTACTAAAAATTCATTAAAATCATCCGATGAAATCTCGCTCGGTCCAAATTAAATTCTTAGATCCGTCCCTGCACGTTATGCTTGCCCACGGTGGGTAGGTGATCGGTTCTGGTTATATGTGTAATGTCTTATCCAATTTTTGTTGTAGTGGCAGTTTCAAAATATGTTCCGTTTAAGTGGATCACACAAACTTTTTATTGTGTAAGAATTAAAAATTACTCTAAATTATCCATTTTTATATGATTTATGATTATTATGATGAAAAAGCATTTATTAGCAGATATGAATGGTAAGTTCAAATAAGGATCCCGAGTTGCATTTCTAGGAAGGAAGTATCTTCTCTACACATTGCCCATAATACTTGAGGACAAAGGCTGCTTCCATAATTGAATAACAAAAAACACCAACCAACATTAAAAAAAATTAAAATTAAAAATAGCACATTGATACAATAATTAAAAAAAATACTCTTCCAATTAACTTGATCACCTTTTTTACATTGCAAAATTTTTTAGGAACGGAGGGGAGGGAGTATAACAAAACCTCTAATATAATGAAAACTAGTATGCCCGCTCGTGCGATGCACGACCAACATCGAAATTGAATGATATTTAAATATATATTATATATATATATACACACACACACTACATATTAAACATAATTTAAATATAAGTTAATGCAAATATGAATTTGAAAATATTTGAATTTGTTATTTTTAAAATACCAATTAATTAATTTTAACTGATAATGTGTATAAATATATAAATCATCAAATATCAAAAGCAATTATAAATGATAATGAGTATCATTATGTATCATATAATATTCTAAGATGTACAAAACTATTTATTTGCATATAGTTTAATAAATAAAATAAAATCAATAGATAAAAATAAAATAAGTTTGAGACTTTTAATTTCTATAACATTTTTATCAAGGAGTATAAATTAAAGCACTTATCATAACTTTTAATTTAATATGTATTAAATATTTATCATTATTAAATTACAAATTTTAGAAGAAAAAAAATAAGAAAACGAAAATAACAAAAATGAAATAGGAGTATAAAAAGGCTAAAAAGTTATTTTAGAGTGGAAACGGTAAACAGGGAGTATTTGCTAGTGGAAAAGAGAGTTTTTTTAGAGGCAAAAAGATAAAACATGAAATAATTGTGATAAGATAGAGGTAGCCGAAAAAATAGGCCTAATTAGTTTGAAATAAAAACTGATTTTTAAAATTTGCCGGTAAATTGTTACCGTTAAACTGCTTCTTTATACTATAATATAGATGAGAAAAAAACGAATTCCTCTTCGATGAAGGATGGGAAGTTGCCTGGAATGGGTCAAGGAGCAAAATCCCAATCTTGTTTTTCCTCTCTTGCGTTGTCGCTAGTCGCAGCAAACACGTTTACAGTTAGTCAGCAGTTCCGCTTTAGGGAAGTTAGAGTCGAATTTGGACGACTTCGGCCGAAAAGCATGAGGGGTGACGTCATCAGCTCTTTCATGCATGAGTGGGATGCCGACACGTGGTGCCCATGCACTCCTCCACAATTTGGTGTCCGTATGACTTCTCTGGAATGCAAGAGCCTTGATGTCATGCCGCCGCTGTCTTGATGTCTCGAGATCTGAGCTTTGGTGGATAATTCCGGCCATTTAATTTGCACTAATTCGTAAATATATATGCCCTCTCTCAATAAATGTTCGTATATGATTTTCGAGTTTGAACTCCTTCAAACTTCGATAAATAGAGCTTTTAATCTTTATTAATATTTAATATGTTATTTGAATTTGAGCTCGATTCGTTTGAAATTCGTGCACTAATTTGATTGAAGGTTTGTGAACATACTCGTAAACATGTTCGTGAACAATCGAATTCGAACATATTTACGAGTTCAACGAGTCGACACTGTCAGGTTCGAGTTTGCGCGACTCGATAAAATTATCGAGTTTGAAATCAGGCTCTAGTTCGACTCGTTGACTATCAAACAAATTATTTTTGAATTGAGTCTCGAATAATTTGCGAGTCTTTCTGTTCATTTACAATCCTATATAAAGTAAAACTATCTATTTAATACAATTATGTAGATTTATTTATTTCTAAATTAGTGTCAGAATTTAAAACACTAATCACATCTATGATTCTATATCTATAATATAGTATTAAAGAGTTGATGAGCTCAATTAGCCCTTCTTGTATAAGAAAATGAAAAAGTGTCCATCCAAATAAAAATATGAAAAATCTAGCTTTCATGACTTTTTAACCCTTATTTCAAAATTTTAAAATTTTAAATAACTGAAAATTAAGTATTATTTACGTTGATGAATATTAGTACCTCAGATACCACATAAAAAAAAATACTTGAAATACGTATAAAGAATTCTACGATGATCTAGTCATGGCAAGTACTAGTATTGGTTTCGAAAATAGTCATTACGATAAAATTATTCAGTAGATCGTTATATAACCATAATAAATATAAATTATTACGATAAAATTGTTCAGTAAATCGTTATATAACCATAATAAATATAAATGTAGAAAATTATTAAAGTCAAACAAATTCACTGAACTATTTTTGTCTCTCTGAAAAGCAATTCATGAATCTCGCCTTAGTTCTCTAGTTATCCTAATACAGTATTGTAACTCCAATTTGACAACCTTACATTAGAGCACCCGCATCGCGGGTACTCGAGGAGGTCCTCGAGGAGATGGCCGGCTTCGAGGAGGGCGATGCGGCGTGGAGGTCCTCGAGGAGTACCCGAGTTATCGGGTATCCTCGAGTAGGCGCGTGCTCTGCACGCGCCATAATTAAAAAAAATATATTATTTATATTTGATTTTCGACCGTTTCTTCAATTTTTTTTTTTTGCTTTCCAACGGCTCTTTCAACGGCATTCTTCCATTTTCCTTTTTTTTTTTTTTTAATCTTCTTTTCTCTCTATAAATAATACTTCTCCCTACAACTCATTCACCTACAATTCATTCATCACAACTCACTTTCATTCATCACAACTCATTCCTTCTTCCTCCTACAATTTTTCTTCCAAAAATGTCGTCACCTGAACATGATTCTTCGCCCGATTCCGACGAAGTCGCTGAAAAGTTCATGGAGTTGGTTGAGTTGCAGAAACAAGTGCTTCAATCATACTACCCCCAACCGGCGCCGGAGCCGGCGCGTGCGAAACGTCCCCGATCATACATCCACCGTGATCGTGAAGAGGCTCACGTACGTCTTATGCAAAACTACTTCGTCGACAATCCAACGTATGGCCCTACTTTTTTCCGGCGTCGATTTCGCATGCAGAAGGAGCTCTTCTTGCGCATCGTCGAGGCTGTTCAAGGTGAAGATATTTACTTTCATATGAGCACTGATGCACTCGGTCGAGATTCTCTTTCTCCTTTGCAGAAATGCACGTCGGCTATCCGCCAATTAGCCACCGGGGTTAGTGCGGATGTGTTCGATGAGTATCTCAAAGTGGCGGACTCAACCGGTCGTCTATGCCTAAAGAAGTTCTGCAAGGCGGTCATACGGGCTTTTGGAGCCCATTACCTGCGCCGTCCAACGGCAACAGACGTGCAACGCCTACTCCGAATGCACGAGGCGAGACATGGTTTTCCCGGGATGCTCGGGAGCTTAGACTGCATGCATTGGGCGTGGAAGAATTGCCCAAAGGCGTGGCACGGCGCATACACACGCGGGGATCATGGAGAGCCCACCTTGATATTGGAGGCCGTTGCCTCTTTCGATTTGTGGATTTGGCACGCCTTCTTCGGTGTTGCTGGTTCAAACAACGACATCAATGTGCTGAATCAGTCTCCTCTCTTCTCCGACGTGTTAGGAGGAACTGCGGCGCCGGTGGTCTTTCATGCCAACCAGCGCGAATACCGGATGGGCTACTATTTGTGTGACGGCATATATCCGGAGTGGCGTTGCTTTGTGAAGAGTCCATTAATGGCAACCAATCCGAAGGAGGCAAGGTTCAAGAAGATGCAAGAATCGGCACGGAAGGATGTGGAACGCGCCTTCGGAGTCCTTCAAGCTCGGTGGGGAATCATTCGAAGTCCGGCGCGCAATTGGTACGTAGAGCACCTGAAGGACATCATGATGTGTTGCATCATTCTCCACAACATGATTGTGGAACACGAAGGTGAAGCGGCTGCCAACTGGAGAGATGATGACGGGGCGTCTAGCAGTGGTTCGACGGAGAGTGCTGGACAAACACCGGTGTCCTTCGAGGAATATGTGCGAAGGGATAGCCTTCTCCGAGATAGACAACTACATGCTCAGCTCCGATATGATTTGACTGAGCACCTTTGGGCACGTTTCGGACCTCTAGGGCCAGAGTAGTTAATTTTTAGGAATTGTTTTTATTTTATTAAAGTTTTATGTAATATTTAGGATTTTATAATTAATGCAATTTAAATTTGTAATAAATTGTGTTATTTAAATTTGAGAAATAAAATTTAAATGAAAAACATAAAATCAAAACTAATATTATCAAGTAGGCTATCAAGGAACCTCAATGCAGCACTACCTACTCAATAACACAAACACTATCAAGTAGGCTATCAAGGAGGCTATCAAGGAGGTCCCAATGCGGATGCTCTTACACATGATACATTTGATATTACAAATATAGATATATACACTAAAACATATATATGTGTATTAATGCTAACCCTAAATTTATGTACCGCACAATTCAATGATTCAATACACATCCTTCAACTTGATTCAAACAAGTTTTGCCCAACTCAACCCGGCCGGTCAGATTTCACTCTTTAGTACAAAATGAAGTTTAAACGTATAGGCATAGAGGAGAAATGCCAATAAGTCGAAAATCAAGTTTTAATATTAATTAAACGAGTGCTCATAAATATAACTTAATATGGAAGGTAGAGCATTTATTCCACCTAATAAGTGAAAAGAGTATATTTTCTTGATATATATCAACATTTTTCATCATTATTTTATTTCACGATATTCATCAATTGTTTAATCGTAAAGCTCAAACTAAAAAGTTTAGGCAAATTATACTTTAATTCCAACTTATCCAGTTATCAATAAGATTATCTATATCTATAACGGTATGAAAACACAATTTTTTTAGTAATTCTTCCCGCCAATTTATTTTTGTAATTACAACATTAATTAAGGGTAATTATTTTAGAAGTTAAAGAGATAGGAGAGAAAAAGATAGAAAGAGAGAAGAGAACTGAGAACAGTGTACTGACGTATAAAGTTAAGGGTAAATATCATGAAAACCCCTGAACTATATCCACTTTATCAAAAATACCCTGAAACTTTTGAAATGTTCTCTAAACCCTCAAACTATCAGGTTTTTATCAAATATATCCCGTATCTATTTTTCGGTTACCAGAAACGTGATGTGGCTCGCCGAATGTCACAATGTAATTTATAATCTATTTTTTTTAAAATGACATGGAAAAAACAACTTCGTTTCGTACCATATTCTATCATGTTTATCCATAATTCTAGGTTATTAGAGTGAATTTCAAACACGATAGGAGTGAAATTTAAATTTCATAGTGGATTTTTTAAAATAATATGGTACGAAACGATGTTGTTTTTGCCATTGCATTTTAAAAAAATAGAATATAAATTACATTGTGGCATCCGGCGAGCCACATCACGTTTTTGGTGGCTGAAAAATAAATGCGGGATATATTTGATAAAAACCTGATAGTTTGAGGGTTTAGAAAACATTTTGAAAGTTTCAGGGTATTTTTGATAAAACGGATATACTTTAGGGGTTTTCATGATATTTACCCTAAAGTTAATGTATTCCTTGTGCAATTAACCGCACTCGAAAAAAAATGAAAAAAAAAAAATTCATTCTCAATAGGATTTGAACCCAGGTGGTGCATTTATACATCAAAATGTTGCATCCACTATATATTTTCATGATCCAAGAATTGAGAATGATTTTTCATCCTCATTTTAAATCTCTGTTCTCATTTGAACATCTTTTCATAAATATATATAAATATATGAACTATATTTTAATATTTGTGTTTATATTTATTTATTGAAAATGTAACTTAATTTTGTGACTGTCGTGCATCGCACAGGAGGGCGTACTAATAATATATGAAAATATAGTTTTCAACGGATAGTTTTTCCTGACAATTTTTTTGTCTCTTTCCATCATTCATTTTATCATGCTTTCTCTCTATTAACTTCCACCATCTCACACGTTCTCTCACAAATTCACCATCTATATATTATTTCATTACATGATTTCCACCAAATTTTCTCACTTATTTTTTATTCTTTTCTAAAAATAATAAAATTCGATTCGTGAAATAATATTCAATATGAATGTTAAACTAAAGATCAGATCTTTAATTTGATGTGAAAATTATTAAAAATAAATTTAACACGAAAAATTATGATCGCTTGAAATCATAAATCATAAAAGCTATTGATGTAGCCTATTGAATTGGGACGAAGGGAGTATAAAATCGATTGTAAAAATATTATAAAATCTATATTCGTATATGCAATACTTGGTTTATATAAGAAAAATCTCAAATTGTGATATTGTTATTATAATTCTATTTTTCTCTTTATAATTTGAATATTATACAATATAGTTTAGTTTTGTAGTAACACGTCTACTTTTTGTAATAAATTAGAAAGTTTAATTTTATAGTAACATGTTTACTTTTTGAAAATGAATGACACATATCTTATGTTCAACCTTTTATTTTTCCACTCTCATTAATAAAAAAATATTTGTGGATAAAATAACACAAATAAAAATTTTGATGCATATAATTGAAAATAATTGTTGCCATGTTTATTCAATTTACATAGTATGTATACATTTACGACTAATCGATAGAACCATTTTTCAGATATTTTTTTATTAAAATCAAAATTCAACTAAAATAATGCAAGATCATTGTTCAATATTATAAAATTAAACTTACTAAATTGGCCAAATTTTTTTATGAAAACAAATCCTCTCTTTTCTGAAAATTAAAATTAAATCTTTGATTGTTACATAAAAACTTTATTTTAAAATTTGTATTAAAACAAAATGACCGCGTAAATATGACTTAAATATGCATTCAAAAAATATTATATGCACATAAATAGTTTTGTACATCTTATGATAGTATATGATACACAATGATGCTCATTATCATTTATACTTACTTTTGATATTTGATGGTTTGTATATTTATACTCATTATCAATTCAAATCACTTAATTGGTATTTTAAAAATTAATAATTCAAATATTTTTATATTCATTTTTTATTGAGATTATGCCGCAGATAATTTTAATTTTTTATTATTAAGATTCATGTTTATATTTACTTATATTTAAATTAAGTTTAATACGTATATTTATCTATTTAAAATATCGTGCAATTTAATGTTTTTCGTGCATTGTACGAACAAGTGTGCTAGCTAGCCCTATATTAAAAAGAAAATATTCTAAATTATTAATAATTACAGTTATTATTAACTACAAATATATTCCAAAATTTAAATTCCGATTCCGATAAAACTAAGGTTGACTTGCGAAATACTGACGTAAATATTAACACTAATTATTAGAGCTGCATGTAAGATGACTTGGTTTTTCAAAATCTTAATAAAAATTATGTTTGGAGGCAAAATGAAATTGTAATGATAAAATAAGTAACCGGGGAAACCGTGGGGGGCAAGACTGAAATTTGACCAAAACAGCGATGTCATTTAAGAAGAGAAAGGATTAAGTTAAGGTGTGGCCAATCCATTGCTTAGTTCCCAAGCAAAAACAGTACGCGTCGAAACAGCCAACCAAAACCCTCTCTCCATCACTAAAATATTGTTTTGTTTGTGGTTCGGGAACCTTCGCGACACGTGTCTCGATATGCGGTGCCCTGTCTTCCACGTCATCGCAAAACCTAATAGAAAAATCTCGATTTTGCCATTATTTTATTCACGAAGAAATATCTAGTTAAATCCACCGAAATATCTAGAGGAGGCTATAAATACACCACCTGCTCTACTTACACAGAGATTTTTTTTTGTTGTTGGTTTGCTGCAGTGCGAAGGATCACAAGCTCTTACAAAATCGATCACTGAAAAAGAACTGCTAAGTTAATTCATTTGATTATTTGGCATCAATTTGGGAGAAAAGCCACCAAAAAGAGGATTTGTAGAAGAAAACTTGGCCAAGACTGTGTAATAAATTCCGTGTACGGTGGGAATCGCGAGCCTGAGAGAAATTGTTCAGAGGTACGTTGAATTGCTCTTCCATTTGGGGACTTTATGGGTGATTCTTGTTTTGTGGGTTTGAGGAATCATGTTTTCGGATTCTTAGTTTATTTTGTTGTTGATATATACTGATTGAATTTTGCGCCTCGACTCTGTTTTCGGGTTAGTGATTTGGAATCAACGCCTAGGGTTCTTGATCTTTTCGGCTCATTTTCTTTATTTATTTATATGTTTATTTTTATTATCTCTTTCCTTTTTGGATTGATATGTTTTGAGGTTCGGAGATGTGGATGGATCTTTTGTCCTTTTTTAAATTAGGTTACTTGGGGAGATAGAAATGCGATTTGGGGGTTTCTTAGAAATGACTGGCCTCCTACTTCTGTATATTGAGAATGTCCTACTTCTATATTAAGTTGAAGCATTGTTGTTCCCAATTTTGTAATTGCATAAAAAGTTGATTGTTTTGGATTCTTGAATCTTTTCTCTTGAATTGGCTTGTACTACATGATTGTGATGTCGATTTAGGTTTCTTCATGTACCTAACAAGGTTTCTTGTTCCGTTTGCAGAAATAGAGACATGGCTTTGTTAAATCATGATGTGAATATGGCGTCTCTACCCATGGATTATAATAGAAAGAGGAAATCAAGGAGCCGCAAGAGTGGAACTAAAAGTGTCACAGAGGTTCTTGAGAAGTGGAAGGAATACAACACTAAACTTGATACAGTAGATGATGATAAAGCCCCGCGTAAAGCTCCTGCTAAGGGTTCGAAGAAGGGGTGTATGAAAGGGAAAGGTGGTCCTGACAACAGTCGATGCAATTACAGAGGCGTGAGGCAGAGAACATGGGGTAAATGGGTGGCCGAAATCAGGGAGCCACACAGGGGAAGCAGGTTATGGCTAGGTACCTTTGGCACAGCAGTGGAAGCCGCTCTTGCTTATGATGAGGCAGCCAAGGCAATGTATGGCCTCTGTGCTCGGCTTAACTTCCCTGGTTATAGTTCATCGGCTTCAGTGACTGTTTCATCATCTGAATCCACGAACTCTAGCATATCTGAGGTTTGTTGCAAGAGGGATATGCAAAAGCTTGATGTCCCCAATGCGAAGACTGAAGGCAGTAGATTACAAGGTGACGGTCGGTTGCTTGATGCTAGCACCCCAATGAGTGCAATCAAGGAGGAAGTGATGGAAGATGCCCCGAGAAGGGAGGAAGCACATGGAGAAGAACCTTCCAAGGAGGAGGTTAAGCAAGAATCCGAGGGTTCTTTTGGTAGTGATGATGCTGAGAGGCCGAGTGTGGTTGACAGACCACCTTATGACGATCAATTTGAGAAATTTCCACTCGATGAGATGTTTGATGTGGATGAGCTGCTTGCGGCTTTGGATGCCGCCCCATACAATCCTTCCAGGGCGCAGGCTGGAGCAGGGCATTATGCAAATGGAAGTCAGATGGAGGGTCCCCGTGTAAATCACGAGCAGGTGGTTTTGGGGAGCGATTATGATCTCGACTTCCTGAAACCAGGAAGGCAGGAGGACTGTGATGTCTTGTTGAGTGATCTACTATTAGATTTGGATTCGGACTTGGCCATATGAAGCACTTACGCGGATGGTCTTGAAAACAAAAGATATACATTGTTTTCTTTAATGATGGAATTGAGTTGTGTAGGTGATTCCCAGTATAAACAGAAACTTTTTTAGTCTGAGCAAGTTAGTGTATTCATATCCTACTGACAAAATTTCTTTTTTTCTTTTTTTCTTCCTTGGGGGTTGGTTGATGATGACCAATAAGCTGTTTCTCCAGAAGTTTTAAATGTGAGGGAGCAGCTGTTAAGACTCTTGAGTTAAGTAGGTTTAGAGATTTCGTCTTGTACAGCTTTTGTTTGCTCTGAACAACTTAACCTATATATGTGTAACTTGTATTTTGAGTAGAAATTTCCATTTTGACAAGCTCACTACTTGGTGAGTGTCTTATTCACGTTGTGATTCTTCATGGTTTGTTGTTTTCTATACTTGAATATCAATTTGCCTCAACATGTTCACCTACAATTATGAAGCATGGGATTTGCTCGAATGGAAAACCGTTTTCTTGCTTAGGGATCAAGTCATACACTCGATTCATAAAACTGAAACTTGTAAAGTGAAAATAGGTGGTGTTTAGATCATAGATGTCTTATATCTGTTCTTGTACTCGTTTCATATCTTCTATATATGCTTTCAATTCGAGCTTATGTGTCAGTCCCCATTTCTCCAGCTCAGTTCAGTGGTTTATTATTGATTTTTTCAAAACTTAATAAAATATGACTACAAGGGATATTCAAGTCCGTACAAAGCATAAAAAAATGCGTACTACATTGCCTAGCAATTTAGGCAATGTTCGTACAGATTATATATCTAAAATTTATTAAGCTTTCAATGGTTTTTTTTCATCTAATTCTACATAATTATCCTTAAAATTAGATATTTTTGTAATTCTTTTTGTGTTTTTTTTGTCATTTCTTTGGTTTATGTTTTTCTAAAAATCGTAAACTTTTGTTCTTTAAAAAATATTTTAGGCAGATTAAGGTGAATTTTCAATTTATATTTTCATGTAATTACGAAATTTTATAAATATCATGATTAATTGATTTATAAATATATGATAGATACAAGTTGAGAGTTTGTGTTGTTGATGACTCTGGAAGTGCATCGTTCATTTTATGGGGCATATAGTGTTTATAGCTAATTGTAAAAACTGCCACAAAATTAAATTGTGTGTAATTTCTGTATAATTCTATTATAAAGTTTAATTTGTAATATATCACTTGCCAATAAGGTCTAGCTCAAATGGCAAAGTTGAGGCACCCGAAGATTCTTTCATCCAATTTAACCTCGTTGTTTACATTTGCCTGAACTTTCAACGAATTTCAATTTATAGAGTAAATCTTATTTTTTGTATAACGCGAACTTTGAGAAATTCTTTAATTATAGCTACAATTAACACCATCACTATGATAATAGCCTTTTTTTTTTTCGTAATTACATCTAAAACTAAAAGGATGATCAACAGTCACGAAATCAGAGCCTAATGTACTTTACATGAAAATAAATTTTCAATGGTAGGTAGTACATTGTCATCGGACCACCGGTGTAATTGGAATTGCGTCTGCAAGTTAGTGCAACAACGCCAATTTTCAGACACGATTTCGACTTCACCTGTGGTCCGATCACAATGCGCTACTTATCGTTGAAATTTCCTTTAATGTA
The DNA here is from genome assembly GCF_028751815.1 of Salvia miltiorrhiza. Lineage (NCBI taxonomy): Eukaryota > Viridiplantae > Streptophyta > Magnoliopsida > Lamiales > Lamiaceae > Salvia > Salvia miltiorrhiza. The sequence goes on along the minus strand of NC_080394.1, from coordinate 24,135,700 downwards.
GAATATATTAGGCTCTCGTTTGATGGTAGTCGATCTTAGTTTCATGTGTAATTTCGGTAGAGAAGAGCTACTATCATAATTTTAGTGTAATTGTCGCTATAATTAATCAATTTCTCAAAATTCAGGTTATATAAATAAAAAAATTTGAGACTACAAACTGAAATTTACATAAAGTTAAGGTTATAAATAATAATTAATCCTAAATGTTAAACAATTTACCATAACAATTTTTTTATATATATATTATACTTAAGTCATTGTGACTAAGGCACCTCAACAAATTAACGGAATTTTAGTGCTGGAACATACATGGCTATCTTTTTATGTGCATGTGTTGGCTTAGCGGTAGGAGGTTAATCCCAAGATCTAAGGTTCTGGATTCGAGTCATCTGTCGCGCGGTATTTTATTTCTTTATTTACTTATGTAATTTATCAAAAAAAAAAGAAGCATGGCTATCTTCTTTGTTTTTTCTTCCTTCTTATAAAACAACTAGAGGCAAAATGGATAGTTTGACCATGCTCAGCCCACCGGGCTCTGAGCATCTTATTGGCTGGGCCAAAATTAATCGGTCTAAAATTTTTGTAGCCCAGTCCAGCTCTATTCAGGTCATCGGGTCAAATCTATCGAACTATTTTTCAAAAATTGTTTATTTTTATTACCAAATGATGAAAAAAAATGAGCACATGATAAGTTGATTAAAATCAATAAATTAAATCGACTAGCATGAATTCAAAACTATAAATAAAATAAAAATTTAAAATCGTTTTACAATGATCATCAATTCAAACACATCGACAGTTGCGTAGTAAACAATAATTCAAAGTAAATAAACAAATTTAAAGTCTTAAGTATCATCGACAATCAACGTCGACCACATTTAAATCTTTCTTGAACCATTGTTTTTCTTCACCTTCATTTTTTATTTTTAAATACATAATCAAGTAACAAATAATTAAAAAATTTAGAAAAACAAACAGTGCAGACATTTTGGCCCAAAAAACAAGAGCTTTTTTTACTCCCAAAGTCCGATTAGTGCTTTTTAGGATTGATATTTTGGGACTATGTTTTAAGCATAGCCCAATCCTCAAGTCGGATGCACCTAACTTTAATTGGCCGAGTGGTCCATCGGGTAAATCCAATTATTTTGTATCTATATTAACCACAACAAAGATATGAGAAAGTATCTTTTTAGTTATTGGATTTCCAAACGTTTTCTCTTATTTATGGATCTTCATTTTGATTCTTCTTCCTGTAATTTTTTCTACTTAGTTAATTTGTTAAAAGATAACTTTGAAAAATCCACAAAGTATGACAAAAATACACGAAAATTTGGGTACAATTGAGTGTACTGTACACACTGGCGGATCCAGGGAGAGCTGAAGGCCCCTTCCAATTTTTGAGTGTTTTTTTTAATATAATATAGATATTATATATATATATATATATATATATATATATATATATATATATATATATATATAAAGTTAGGTGCATCCGACTTGAGGATTGGGCTATGCTTAAAACATAGTCCCAGGGAAAGCTGAAGGCCCCTTCCAATTTTTGTGGGCAGTTTTTAATATAATATAGATATTATATATATATATATATATATATATATATATATATGAATATAAATAAAAAAATACAAGAAAAAATATAATACATTAGTTTATAGAAATAATATACTCGCATGACCATTTTGAAGAAGGAAACACAATATTTTGCCACTAATTGAAAAAACACAAAATATGGCTATTTTTCACGTTTTAAGACTGTTTTGCCCTAATAAAGGCGGACCAGATTCAGGTCGGATTCAGATTTGCGCGCGGGTTAAACACACATAGCACTATTAGTGTCATTAGTGTCATATACTCAATGCTGCACAAATGGTACTTATGGTCATATTAGTGTCATTAGTGCCATATGCACGTGTGCTGATATTATTTAGATGAGTACAATTATATGACCATTTTGAACACTTCCTCGTAGGGTTTAGATTATCTATTTAGGGTTTAGATTCTCCATTTAGTGTGCTGCACAAATGGCACTTATGGCCATACTAGTGTCATTAGAGCACCCACAGTGGGTGACCCGATATGGGGACTCGAGTCACCCACAAGATCGGCTCACCCACTGCAGCCACAAGGGACTCGAGTCTGTCACGATATATCAGGCCAAGCGTGATCTCCTTTAATGCACGCACGTGTTTTACACGCGCCTAATAATTTATTTATTTTAATTTTGAATTTTCGGCCAAATATAGCTGTTCCCCATTTTGTTTTCTTGCTCCCAACGACTTCATAGCCGTTTCTCTCCCTTTTCTTTTATTTTTTTATTTTTTCCCTTCTATAAATACCTCTCACTCATTTCTTTATTCACACACACAAATAATTCTCTCTTTCAATTTTCCTCCATTTCTCCTTCAATCTCCCTCTCTTTTTCTTCAAAAAATGAAATGGTTCGATGATACTTCGTCATCTTTCTCCGACGGTGTAGTGCAGACGATCATCGGTTTGAGATCCAGGAGCAGTAACAATTGATTGCTCAAATGTACTCTCAACCGGCGCTGGAACGTGTTGTTCATCACCGACAATACGTCCATAGTGATCGTGAGGCTGCCCATTTACGTCTTATGCAAGACTACTTCAACGACAATCCGACGTACGAGACTACATTTTTTTGACGTCGTCTTCGGATGCAGAATGAGTTGTTCTTGCGCATCGTCGAGGTTGTTCAAGGTGAAGATACTTACTTCCAGATGAGCCATGTTGCATGAGGTCGGGACTCTCTCACGCCTTTGCAGAAATGCACGGCGGCTATCCGCCAATTAGACACCGACGTCAGTGCGGATACTTTCGACGAGTATCTCAAGGTCGCCAACACGATGGGGAGTCTATGCCTCAAGAAATTCTGCAGGGCTGTCATCCGGGCTTACAGAGCCGAGTATCTTCGACGTCCTATGCAGGTGGACATCCAACGCCTTCTTCAGATGCACGAGACGCGACACGAATTTTCCGGGATGCTCTGGAGTCTTGATTGTATGCATTGGGCGTGGAAGAATTGCCCAATGGCATGGCACGACGCATATACACGCGGTGATCAAGGGGAGCCCACCTTGATCTTGGAGGCCGTAGCATCCCACGATTTTTGGATTTGGCATGCCTTATTCAGTGTCGCCGGTTCGAACAACGACATCAACGTTCTGAACCATTCACCTCTGTTCTCCGACGTGTTGGATGGAACGGCGGCGCCAGTGATCTTTGAGGCCAACCAGCACTACTACCAGTGATTTGATCAAGCACGTTTGGGCACGTTTCGGATCTCTAGATCCGGAATAGTTATTTTAGGATATGTCTTTAAATTTTTAAGATTTATGTAATTTTTTAATGTAATTTTTAGGATTTTAAAATTAATGCAATTTAAATTTGAAGTAAATTGTGTTATTTAAATTTGTGCAATTAAATTTAAATAAAAAATACAAAAATCAAAACTAAAAAGATCAGGTCAGCTATCAGGTAACTCCCACTGTGGATGCTCTTAGTGCCATATATTTAGATTTTTTTTTCGGTTGGCACATATGGCACTAGTGTCATATGTGCCTAATCGCGCGCAAACCCGAATTAGACCCGAATCTGATCCGCTCTAATTAAGGACAAAACAATCTTTACACCTAATAAATGGCTAGATTTTGTGTTTTTTCAATTAGTTGCCAAATATTGTATTTTCTTCTTTAAAATGACTATTTCAACAACGCTCTCTTAGTTTATATGTGTATATTTTATCCTATTTTTCTTTTTTATTTAATTTTTAATGTTGAATTTGAGTCAATTCTCAAGTTAAAAGTAAAATTACGAATTATTAATAATGAAAATTAGTTTATATGTTTAGAATATGAAACATTTTTTTTTTAAAATGTGTAAAAATATAGCTTTATATGCTTTCAATCTACTTGATATTGAATTAATTGAATTGCAAACAATTATCCATTATATTAAGTGATTATTAAAAAAATGCATGAAAATGAAGTGTATGGAATGCTAAAAAATAGTTAGTTCGATGGCGCCGTATTTCAACAAATTCAGTCCCTCTAACATTAAATTCTAGATCCATCCCTAATTATACAATCGGGGTTGATCTACATCCAGAATAGTGTTATTTATACAATTTGAATTAGAATATTTGAATCAGAATGCGGATCAAGATTTAAAGTGGGAGTGCAACTTGATTGTAAGGTAGATCCGATTGTACCCAAGATCACCTCGGAGCAAAATATGAAGGTGGAAACCGGGTTATTTAGAGCGGTTCGTTTGTAAATTCGTCAACCGCTTTCAGGTATTGTAGTCAGTCTATACAGTCCAGTGAATGTGAAAATATATGGAATCGAAGCTTAAATAATTGAGACGAGCACGAGCCACAATCCAATGGATTCTTTCACAGACCGCAAAAGTCAAGAGAAAATGAACCCCTCCCCCTCTCTTACTCTGTGACTCCTCCGCCGTCCGATCAACCGAATCTCTCAATCTCACCCCGATTCCCAACGCCCTTTACTGCCTCTTTTTCCGGTTCCATGCAAAAAAGCCCGACATTTTTCACAAACTCCCAACAATTTTTCCCCTTTCTCTCTCTCTCCCTCTCTCCTCATTCACTGCTGGATTCATCATTCCTTATTTATTGCTTTCCACTCTCTGCTGACTACATTTAAAGCGCAGCACAGATTTTCCAGCTACAAGCCTGCCCGGAATCTTCATCTCACTCTCTGGTATATGATTCTGGATTAATTTTGCCTCTTTTGTGTGTGTGTGTGTGTGTGTGTGTGTGTTTGGTGGAAAATGTGTGGCTGATTGTTGTAATCTTGAATTTTTCTGTACTAGTTGGTGACGGCGCGTGATGATAATTGGATGGTGATGATGACGATGACGTCGACGCTGATTTTTTAGCTTGAATTAAGACTGAATCATTCTTTCTTAATTTGGTAATTTTGCTTCTGCTTTTTTCTAAGTGATGTTTTTCTGTTTCTACATTTCCTTTTCAATGGGGTGAATTTTTTGTTTGTTAATTCTTGTGCATGGATTTTGTCAGCTTTATTATGTTCAGCATTTTTTGGATCAGAAATCTGAGCGAAGAGGAAACAGAGAGGGTGCATTTTTTTTATATGTAATTTGACGAATTAGGAATTCCTTTCGCAAATTTTAAGTATTGTTTGTTACAGAGTGAATCTATGTTGCACAGAAAAAGAAATGTTAAAGAGTTTGTTAGAACTGCAGGGATCTGATAAGGTTTATTTGTTTGTTTTATTTTTTGTATTTGTTTTCTTTTGTTTTTTGTGGTTTTATATTAATAAGAGATTTTATATTAGGTGAAGCAGATCTCACATGCCATCACTACATAAAAAGCAATGCCTTTATTCAGTAAACTAAGTGTATCTTCCCCAAAACCTTGGTGAATTCTTGAAAATCTCTCTTTCTATCTCACTTAGTATCTTTGCCACTTTCAAATTTCTGGGAAATGTTATTATATATAGGTTTTTCAAGGATGGATATGGATCTTTTACATTTTAAACTCAAATTTCTAATAAAATGACTTCTATTATGTATGAGTTTTGTTGTGCTCAACTCTCTCAATTTGTAGACAAGCAACTTATATGTATTTCCGAATCCATCATTGTGGTTGCTGTAATTTGGAGGCACTTCAAATATGCAGTTAATTTTGTTTATTTATTTATTTTTAGCAAAAGGAGTCTATAAGGAATCATGAAGAGGTTGCAGATACATCAAAGTAACCATCCATTTGATCCATATCGTAAGTAGAAAGCCAGTTTATGTTTACCATTGTTCGTTCGACCTTCATGTAGTTTGAAACTTTGAATGACTTCTTATTTAATCTATCTTGCTTGCACACTGTCACTTACATGCTTCACTCACATGAATTTCATTTCATTTCATCTGTCTTCCCCATAACTTAGTAATGCAGTTATCTTAGGACAAAGTAAATTATGCCATTTGCTGCTAATGTCAATATCATATACAACTCAAAATAATGCGTTTCCATTTATCTGTATCACACATTTGGGGAGTGTTTTGGAACATAAATTGCTACGTATGGTTTTGGACATAATATCTCATCCTTTCTTTTTAATTAGAAAGGAGTGGTTTTAAGTTCTTTACATTATCTTCCTAAATCTCAATTAATCATCAAAAATACTCTGTTGACTTCTAGCTTTTGCTTCATTCTTTGCCAATTCATAGCTTTTGAGGCTTTTCGGAATGGCTCATGGCAACCTGTGGAGCGCCTCAAAGTTAATGGTGGAGCTATCTCGACACATATTGTTGAAAATGGAGAGGTCATTGAGGAGGACCTTCCAATGTCGCATCTTCGTGTAAGGTCAAGAAGAGCTATTGTATCCGACTGCATATCCTTTTTAAGGCAAGGAGTTGATGTTTGTGTATTTTCTACATTTCACAATCCTGAAGATTCAGATGATGAGACAAGTGATGAACCTGTAAGTTTTTAACGATTATCATTGAACTTATTGTAGGTAACTGGCCTCTTCCAAATTTTAAAGAAGTCAACTTACTCTAGGGTCACATTTCTCTTCACTTACATTATTTGAAGTGTCCTTTCATTTTGATCTATAATTTTCCAAACCACATATTGTCCTGTATTTGTCTTTGCTTGATCTCATTAACTGGTGTTGATGTGGTTTAGGTCTGGGTTGATGCAAGGATAAGATCGATTGAGAGGAAACATGATGGCGCATCATGTAACTGCGAGTTCTATATCAGTTTCTACGTCGACCAAGGCCCTGATCTTTATCTGATAAACAAGAAGCTTTGTAAAGCAACTACCATGGTGAAAATCAATCAGATTTCTGTACTTCAAAAGCTAGAACAGAAGCCATACGAGAGTCAATATTACCGTTGGGGGTCCTCCGAGGACTGTTTTTCAGTTCAAAAGTTCAAGTTGTTTAGTGGGATATTCTGCGCTGATATGTCATGGCTCATTGTCGCATCTGTTCTGAAGCAAACGGCATTTGATGTGAGATCGATGAGGAATCATATTGTCTACGAGGTTTCGGAATACAGTCCTGACAGTGGTCAAGCAGATTCTCCGAATCATACGTATTGTGTGAGTTTCAAGGTGGAAAATAATGTTTTGACCCCTTTTGTTATGCAAGCTGATCTGGCCACCAACGAGGAAGGTTCCGAAGGACGTGAGGTCGGGTTCTTGTGTTCGTACGATCCCACTGAACTGCGGAGATCAAAACGTCGAAATGCACAGCCAGAACGTTACTTGGGTTGCGATAACCTTCCAGATTACGAGATTGAGGTGACCCGTTTAGGAGAGAGCAAGACCTATAAGAAAGAGTATGATGAGAGTTCGTCGGAGGATGAAGAGTATGATGAGTTTCCAATGGCTCTCTCAGTTCAGGCCGACAACGAATTTCAGCACCACCGTTCGGATGAAAACTGCAGTAGCTCTAGTAAAAGAAAGTCCAAAGATGGCGCTCCATCACATGAAAATGATGGGGACTCGGACGCGCCTAAACGTAAGAGTGGTAAGAAATCGGGCATGTCTAAGTATCAGCAGAAATTAGCCGCGCTCAAAGGAGCTCGACAAGAAGAGCTTGCGATCATTCCTACAGACGGTTCCGGTGGCAATGGCTCGTCGATCCTCGATAAAAATTTCCTGAATTTCAAGGTTCCTGAAGAAAGTTCGAAAGATATCGGAGAAATGGTTTCAAGATATTTCTATATGAACGGATTTCAGTCCTCACAGAAAAGGAAAACATTTGACTTCATGGATGCTGAAAGTGGAGGTAGAAAGGGTCCGAAAGTCACTCGTAGAAAATACCACAGAGTGAGCAGCCATTCGACTAGTTTGAAGAGGGACTGCTTTTACGTTAGAGAGAGCATTTACGACGTGAGGAGTTTCAGGAAGGGCTCTGTAACGGCACAACTATGCCGAGAATTGATCAGAAGATGTATGAACAATATCGATGCCACTCTAAAAAATGAGCCGGTGCAGCCCCCCGTGGTTGAGCAGTGGAAGGAGCATCAGTCGAAGAAATCCTCGAATGAGAAGGAGCCGGACGAGAAACCTGCTGTAAACAACGAGGAAGGAATATCGGAGATCGATATGTTGTGGAAGGAAATGGAAGTTGCTTTGGCATCATGGTACCTCCTTGATGATAATGAGGTACAACTTTGCAATCTTGATCAATTTCATGTGAGTTTCATGCTTAATTATTCTAGACAAAAAGAGAAAAGTGACAGTGCTCTTATAAATAAAAGTGATAGTTATTCCGAATAAAACTATCAATTATGAATAAAAGCACAGTAATAGACGTGCATGGTGAGGGAGACATTGCGCCTCATTATTCTATATGGTTGAGTTATGAAATGCTTTTGTTATCAACTCCGTCTGTTTGGAACATTTCACAGGATTCTCATGGTAAACCTCCTGATGAAGTGCAAAACTCGAGTTGGATCGGGGGGAATAAGTGCGAACATGATTATCGACTTGATGAGGAAGTTGGAATGGTTTGCCAATTGTGTGGATCCGTGGAGACTGAAATAAAGGATATTTTGCCACCATTTGTAAGTTGGTCTTGATTTGGTATTTCAATCTTTAAGATTAATTACAATAGTAATCACATGAAAATTTATCAGTTATTCCTTTTTGGTTCTATAGACTCCAACTACACAAAGCACTCCAACAAAGGAGCAAAGAACTGGAGACGACGTGGACGCAGAGCACAAAAAGAGCGAACATAAAGATCTCGAGCAACTCTGCATTCCTGCCCCATCGACTAAGCCTTCAATAGGAAACGGGGAGAACAACGTGTGGTCGCTGATTCCTGATCTCAAAGATAAACTACGGAGCCACCAAAGGAAAGCTTTCGAATTCCTGTGGCGGAACATTGCTGGATCTTTGATACCATCACGAATGGAGAAAAAGAAGAAGAGACGAGGCGGCTGCGTCATTTCTCACGCTCCTGGAGCCGGAAAGACTTTGCTCATCATCGCGTTTCTTGTTAGCTACCTGAAGCTGTTTCCCGGATCGAGGCCGTTAGTCCTTGCTCCAAAAACGACGCTGTACACGTGGTACAAAGAGATAATCAAGTGGAAGGTGCCTATTCCTGTTTACCAAATCCACGGTGGTCAAACATATAAAGGCGAGGTCTTGAAGCAGAGAATGAAGGTCGCACCGGGCCTTCCCCGCAACCAAGATGTCATGCATGTGCTCGACTGTCTTGAGAAGATGCAGCAGTGGCTTTCGCATCCCAGCATCCTGCTTATGGGCTACACCTCATTCCTCACTCTGACACGGGAAGATTCGCCTTACGCGCACAGGAAATACATGGCTCAACTACTGAAGCAGTGCCCCGGGATTCTGATCCTTGATGAAGGGCATAACCCGAGGAGCACAAAGTCGAGGCTCAGGAAAGCTCTGATGAAGGTTAATACGAGGCTTCGAGTTTTGCTCTCGGGTACGTTGTTTCAGAACAATTTCGGTGAATATTTCAACACCCTTCTCTTAGCAAGGCCGAGCTTCGTGAACGAGGTGTTGAGAGAGCTGGATCCCAAGTATGAGAAGAGAAATAAAGAGAGGCTAACTCAATTTTCGCTGGAGAATCGGGGACGAAAGCTTCTGATCGATAAAATCTCGAAGAAGATAGACTCCAACAAGGGCGGAGAAAGAGAGCAAGCGCTGAAGACGTTGAGGAAACTGACTACCAAGTTCATAGACGTGTATGAGGGAGGCACCTCAGACGAGCTCCCCGGCTTGCAATGCTACACGTTGATGATGAAGTCGACCAGCCTTCAACAAGAGATTCTGTTGAAACTTCAGAATCAGAGGCCCGTGTACAAGGGATTCCCTCTGGAGCTGGAGCTGCTTATCACGCTTGGTGCCATCCATCCTTGGTTGATCCGAACAACAGCGTGCTCACGCCAGTACTTCAGCCCGGAGGAGCTGGAGGATCTCGAGAAGTTCAAGTTTGACATGAAGTCGGGCTCCAAAGTTAGATTCGTTATGAACCTCGTGCCAAGATGCCTGCTCAGAAACGAGAAGCTGCTGATATTCTGCCACAACATCGCCCCGATCAATCTGTTCCTGCAGATATTCGAGAGGTTCTACGGCTGGCGTAAAGGGCGGGAAGTCCTTGTGCTTCAAGGAGACATCGAGCTCTTTGAGAGAGGGCGGGTGATGGATAAATTTGAGGAGCCAGGGGGGCCATCAAAAGTCATGCTTGCCTCGATCACGGCCTGTGCTGAAGGTATCAGCTTGACTGCTGCGTCGCGCGTTATCTTGCTCGACTCTGAGTGGAATCCTTCCAAGAGTAAGCAGGCGATTGCACGAGCGTTCCGGCCCGGCCAGAACAAAGTTGTTTATGTATATCAACTGCTGGCCACTGGCACACTGGAGGAGGAAAAGCACAGCAGAACTACTTGGAAGGAGTGGGTTTCGGATATGATTTTCAGCGACGAACACGTCGAGGACCCGTCTCACTGGCAGGCGCCCAAGATCGAGGATGAGCTACTCAGAGAGATTGTCGAAGAAGATCGAGCAGCGCTGTTCCACCGGATCATGAAGAACGAGAAAGCCTCCAACGTGATTAGAGGAAAAGGTATGCTCAAGAAAATGTGATGATGATGCCATATCATGTTTTAGACTGCGATGGATGTACATTCTAATCCTTAATTTTCATCCTATTTTCTTGAACAAGTTGTTTATTTTTCCATTTTCCCGGACAATGAGGAGATGAATAAAAATATAAAATCACATTAAGAAAATTTGAAATATGTGATTCAAGACAGGATGAATGAATAATTGATTGAAGACATTATTATTTTGCAATAAATCAATGTTGTTACTCTCGCCATTCTTGTCCACGGTTGAATCTTTAATGTTTGCTTTCTGTTTAGCTACTTTTGACGGGGAACGTTTTTATGGGATGTTTACTAGTTTGAATATTTTGTTTAGCCAATTTCCTTTCTTTAACCACTTGAACTTATGATGTTTTATTGAAGTGTTAATTGGAAAAGTCACCATTTTGGATGGAAGATTGTTTTTTCTTTGCTACGAATAGGAATATCAATCAAGTAAGTCAATCCACTGAATTTCAGATTGGTTTTATGGAGTTGCAAGTTATTCGGTTACGGGCAAGGCCGGCCCTCACATTTCGGGGCCCTAGGCGAAAAGAAAAAAGGAGGCCCTTCTTTATTTGTTGTAGTCATAGATGATGTTTTTTCATACTTGCGACTAAATTGCACAACTTAAATATTCACGATAAAAATGCAATAGATCATTAAATAATAATTAAATTATTAAAATAATTAAAATCTTCTAGCATTTTAAGAAGTAAAATCATCAATAACATCTTCAAGATCAAATTTTTATAATACCTCATTTTGAATGCATAAAATTGCTAACCCATGAACCTTTCTTGAGAGAGAACAGAGAAGTGAGAGAGGGAGAGTAGAGAGCCGTTTGCTGCTGTTTAGCCATTTAGGAATTAAGAATACAATTTTTTTTTTTGTTTTGCCGTTGTTGCTACTGACTTAGAGTGAAATAGTATATATATATATATATATGTAAACGCATCAGATCGTGTCCTAGATCTCACTAAAATTATGTGGTCTCATTGGAGCGGCCCCCTATATATATATATATATATATATATATATATATATATATATATAGAGTTGGGCTATAATAAAAACACATCTTTTTGTAAAAACTAGAAACGGCTGAATTCTATGTAGAACACTTATGAATTGGCTGTGTAACTGTATGAATTGCGAAATGTATGAATTCTATGTAGAACACGTATGAATTTCGCAATTCATACAGTTACACAGCTAATTCATACGTGTTCTACATAGAATTCATACATTTTAGCCCCCTTAAGATGAAAACTAGGAACCTAATCTAAACCATTCATTTAGAAAAAATAGATGGCTGAGATTAAATTACAGATGCATACTTTAATTAATAATTTAAATGCAATTGAAATTGAAAGGGTAAACATGTAATACACTAATTAAATATACTCACGTTTCTCATTCCACTCAATTTCACAATTTCACTTTTATCTAGGGTTTTTACTTGAGATGAGCCGCCTATGCACCTAGGAGCCGGCGATCGAATCTGTTGAAAAAACCGATTAGGGATAATTGATCGTCGGTCGAATCTACCGATGTTAGAATCGTTCTGTGCAAGTCGAAGGCGGTTGCAGGAATATTGTACACCGATCTGTGCAACGCGTCGGTGGTGAGGATTGACTTCGAAGTGTGCAAGACAAAGGTTTTCCGGCGACGGCGAGAGTGTTAGTCGTGGGTCTTAGGTGTTTCCGGCGGCGGCGAAGACGGAGGTATTAACTTAAGTGGTTGTTCCCCGGTGATTCAAAGTAGGCGAAGGCGTAGGCGGAGCGATTGCAAGGCCGCAACGAACTCGGTCTTTCTTCAGGCCATTCAAAACAGATAATTGCTTAACCATTTTGAATTTCAGTTGCATTGATGGTGTATGTTGTTGAGTAGATTTTGGGTTGTTGTTGCATAGATTGCACAGGTATAAAATTGCTTTCGATTTTTTTGTTAATTCTTTCTAGATTGCATAGATGATGGTTATTGTTGCATAGATGTTGAATGATGTTGCATAAATGTTGTATGAGTATGAATTTCAATTGCATAGATGTTGTATGTCGTTGCATAGATGTTGGGTTTTTGTTGTTTTTTTTTTATATTGCATAGATTATGGTTGTTGTTGCATAGATGTGCAAACTGGTTGCACAGATATAAAATTTCAATCAATTTTTTTGTTAAATATTTTTTAGATTGCATAGATGATGACTATTGTTACATAGGTGTGCGATTTTTTTGATTGGATGTTGTATGAAAATCAATTTCAATTGCATAGATGTTGTATGTCGTTGCATAGATGTTGGGTTTTTGTTGTTTTTTTTTTTTATAAATATTGCATAGATTATGGTTGTTGTTGCATAGATGTGCAAACTGGTTGCATAGATATAAAATTTTCATCAATTTTTTTGTTAAATGTTTTTTAGATTGCATAGATGATGATTATTGTTATATAGGTGTGCGATTTTTTTGATTGGATGTTGTATGAAAATCAATTCCAATTGCATAGATGTTGTATGTTGATTAACAATAAGTTAAATCATTAAGAAAGAATAAAATAAAATAAAACAATAATTAATGTGGTTTTGTAGGTTATGGGATCCACAATTTTTGCTGAATTGGTTTCTAAAATTTTCACTCCAATTCCAATTACACCCTTATAATTGAATTAAATTACATTTACTTTGCTTTTTATATATATAAAGATATGTTGAGCAAAATATTATTTAATTGCAAAGCTAAAAAAATATTATAAATTATGAGGTTTGCACATTAATAAAGATGTGTTCTAAGATATTTTAAATGTGTATTGGTGCATTGGAAAGTTCTATTTGCACAAGCAATATTTTTTGTTTCATAGATGTTAAGAATAGTTGTACAATTTTGTGGATAAGTCTATTGGGTTGTTCATTTGTTTTAATTGTTTAGTCTAAGTGCATTTGAATTGTGAGTTAGTTCATAAGTATTTTTTATTATAAGAGTTTTTAAACGTGAATTGGTACATTGGAAAGTGCTAATTGCACAGTCGGAATTTATTGTTGCATTAGACTAAAACCATGGAATTCAATAAGTGTCTATCCCCTTAATGCAATGATTCTTATTAACTGGGCAACTAAAAGCTACGTACAATTAAATCAAATGAAATAATTAAATATGCAACTCAATAAATTTTTTGTAAAAAAAAAAAAAAACAATGATCGACTATGCACTAATAAGTATCAAAATCTATGAATCCAACTGTGCATTTTCGTCGCATATTTGTGCAAGTGTATGCAAAAATAATAACTATTGTAAAAATGTAAGACAAAAAATTGTTCTTTGACTTTTACATTACTTTTAATACTTATGCACATCAAAATATTTAAAAACACTACATCCAAAATTTTAAATTTATTTTCATAACGAATTTCATAAAATATGACAAAACTGCATGAGAACCAATCCCATAAAAATCTCTTCTTTAATTAGTTCAGTAAAATGCAAATGACTTAATTAACCTTTAAATTACTCCCTCCGTCCCCAAAATAAGTTCCTCTTTGGGGACGACACAGGTTTTAAGGAAAAATGGTAAAATGTATTGATAGTGGAGAAAAATATGTTATAATTAGTATTGGGAGTGGTGAAAAAGTGAAAAAGTGTTATAATTAGTATTGGGAGTGGTGAAAAAATGAAAAGTAAGAATAAATAAAGTATTATTAGTGGTGGGATAGTTGTCCAAAAATGGAAAGAAAGAAAGAGGAACTTATTTGGGGGACGTCCCAAAAAGGAAAAAGATAAACTTATTTCAGAGACGGAGGGATTATGAAAAACTAAAAAGACGGCACCTTCTAATTAGATTTCCTAATTATGCGTGAATTATTAAATGAAATAATCTTAACCACTAGATCTACAATTTTAAAGGTCAAGATTAGGTTCCTAGTTCTCATTTTAAAAGAGGCTTTTATTACAACCTCTTCCTATATATATATATATATATATATATATATATATATATATATAATATGGCATAATATTATTATTAGACCTAAATTTTGGACCCCCAAAAATTTGGAGCCCCGCGCCATTGCCCCACTAAATGTGAAGAAGCACCGGCCCTGGTTAGAATTGAAAAATTTTCAAGCTAAAATTTGTTGATCTTAACTCCAAACTTTCTAGTTTTAAGCTAGCTCGTCATCGTCGGGTCAATTGAATTAAAAAATTTATGAAAAAAAGAAAAATAAACTAATATATTTATCTTGATCATTCTATATTTGTAACAACAAATAAACATATGAATTGATATTATTTCAACATCGACTTACTTAATACTCTCTCCGTTCATAAAAAAATAGTCAATTTTTACTATTTTGGAATGTCCACAAAAATTAGTCAATTTCTATTTTAGAAACTATCTATCACATGATGGGCGATATTATCCACTCATAATACAATTAATTATCATTATAAACACTATTTTTAAGTGAGATCTTTTTTCCACTCAAAATACAATAACCATTTTTATTAAAACTCGTGTCATCTACCTTTAGGACTATTTTTGGTGGAACAGAGGGAGTAGTTAATAGGTAACTAATAGAGAGATAGACATACACTTAATTTTTCTTAAATAACATTTATTAGTAAGATTTTTTTTTTCTTCTTAAAAGGATTACCAATAATAATTTCGTATTTCTTTTTTTTTTTGTGATAATTCAAACCTACAACTTATTAATTAGAAATGAAATGTTTTATACCAATTACATTGTGCTTATCAATTGAGCGCGCTTCCACGTTATATTCATGATTTGGGTTGAGCCCAATACTCTTGACTATTGTAATACGATTTGCATTTACTATTTCTAATTAAAGTTTTTGTTAAACTATCGCAGATTTTGCCCAAGTCAAGTCCCACTTTGTGTTGGTAACTAAGGGGATGTTAACTGAGTCAGGTTATTTGATTTTTCACTTCGGATAGTCCTGATGAACTTCTTTTCGTGTCTGACTTTAATCGTAAACTTCTAATTTCGGGTTAGACAATGGAACCTAAAAATTTATTAAAAATAAACATTGTTTACATCTATATAATAATTCCCCGTTCCACTAAAATAGACTTATTTTTTTACTCCTTTCGTCTATAAAAAAATAATTTATTTTTATCATTTTGGGATATCCATAAAAAGTAGTTCTTTTCTATTTTTCAAAACTATCTATCATATGGTGGATCATATTTTCCACTCACAATATAATTAATTATTATTATAAACACTTAAAATAGTTTTTAAGTGAGACCTTTTCTCCACTCACAATATAATAAATATTTTTATTAAAACTCGTATCATTCACATTTAGTACTATTTTTGATGGATGGAGGGAGTATTTTAGAATGTCCCACTAAAATAGGTTCATTTTCTATTTTGGGAGATTAAAACATATTCTAATGGGAAAGAGGGAGTATATAAAAAGGAAGTTTTTTCCCTTCCTTTTTTTCTCTCTTCTCCCACCAATTTTTTCACTGCTTTTCTCTTTATTAGAGTTGTATACGAATCGAATCAAATAATTTTGTTCGATTCGGTATTCGTTTTCGAATTTTGATATTCGTATTCGAAAATTTACGAATCGAATCCAAATACAAATAATATTTTTGATTTGATTAGTTACCAAATACAAATTAAAAATTTTGATATTCAATTCGATATTCGTAAGTATTCGATTCGATTAAATATTTATAATATATCTATATATATATATATATACACACAATATTTTATTTATAACTATCTAATCTAATTATATATAATTGAATAGAGATAATTAATGAAAGAAATGTATAACAACAACCAACCTAAACGTTATAATTAAGTAGATAAATCTTAATATCTTCAAGCCCTAAATTCAAGAGTAAGCGCCCGCCTTTCTTTCACTTTCATGTCTCTAGGTTGAATATAGAATCTTACATTGTTTAGAATATTATTTTAGATATTTTTTTTATAAAATTTTGAATTGAATCGAATATTCGAATCAAATACGAATAGTTCGAATATTAATTCGAATCGAATACGAATCAGATTTATTATTCGAAAGGTATTGAATATTGATTTGAATCTTAAATAATTTCATGAATACAAATCGAATACAGTGATATTTGCTTCGATTCGATTCGTTTACAACCCTACTCTTTATTGTCTCTTTCTCAATTATTTTTTAAATATCGCCAAATTTAATTCATGAAAAATATTCAATATACATCTTAAATTTATTATTATATAAAATCATCAAAAATGAATTTAAAACGAATAAATTATGAAAAAGTTAAAATTTGAAATATTTTATTCTCTCCATTAAAATTTTAGAATTTTTTATTTATGTTTGTGTATGAAATTTTTATATATTTATAATGACATGTAATAATAATAATAATAATAATATTTAATGCTAATAACTTAAATTTATTTAATACCTATAATATCATTGCACTTTATATAAAGTTAAAAATTTATATTTTCAAAGAGTTTTAATGAGTAATTGATGTCGATTATTCGTTTTATTTTAAAATATATTTTACATTTGTTTATATTTTGATTATGTTTAATATTTATATTTATTTATTTAAACATGTTGTTGAATTTAGATATTTATCGTGAATCGCACGGATGGACATACTAATTTAATTGATAACTATATTATTGTAAGGAAAGAATATATCGTATTTTCTAAATGGGTTAATTCTCTCTAAATCCTTAAACTATAGTCATTTTCTGTTTTTTCCCTCAATCTTTGAACTTCCCATAAAAAACCACCAACTATTGATTTTTCCTAATTTTCCCATGACGGAATTTTTGGCCAAATTCGATCACACATGGAATCGGAATTAAGTGACGTGGACACGTCAGATTGTTAATAAAACGACGTAGTATCTATTATACATAAACTACGTCGTTTCGTGCTTGTTATTCTTCAATTTGTCGCCGTTCTGCCACGTCTACCACCTTCTTCTCAAAGTCCGATCGCCGCTGCTCATCTCCTCCAAAAAACCAGCAGACTACCGCCTTCATCCATGTCTGTTACAGATTGCCCCGACGACCGCTCTCCTCAAAGGCTCCGTGCTCCCAAGATCCGACCTGAGAACCCTTCTCTCTGACCCACGTTTTCAGAGTTGCAGCTAGGGTTTTGCCCCCTCTTCGCGCCGCCTAGGGTTTGCGCCGTAAATAGCAGCGTCGCCCTGATCTGCCTCCTCCGGTGAGCCTCTGTCTCCCAGTCACGCCGCCTAACGCCCTAAGCCTCTTCAAATTTGGTATCTGAGTGGAGGAGGAGGGGGGCGAAGTGGGTTTTCAAACGTGGATTTTCAATCGGCGCCGGGAATGGAGTGGAGGAGAGAGGGAGGGAGAGGGAGGAGGAAGTGGCAGCGGTGGGGGATGGGGGAAGGGGGAGAGTCGACGGAGGTCCCAGAAAACGTCGGCCCTCAAGCTGGCGCCGCCTGAGCTCGCTTGCCGCCTCTGAAATTCTGGTAGAGTCGACGCCGCTCTTTGGCTTGTGCCGTCTCCTAGAAACCGCCGTCCCCAGAATCTGGGCGGTTTTGGCGATGAGAGAGAGGTGGGGAGCCAGACGGGGGGAGAGGGGGATGGGGAAAGAGAGAAAGAGAGTGACGTGGGAGGGGGAGGGTGAGTGTGATTTGCCACGTATAGGGTGATTTGGCATGAATAACGCTACATAGGAAAATTCCGACTTCGGATTTGGCCGGAAAATCCGTCATGGGAAAATTAGGAAAAATTGAAAGTTGGGGGTTTTTTTGTGGGAAGTTCAAAGATTGAGGGAAAAAACGGAAAATGACTATAGTTTAAGGATTTAGAGAGAATTAACCCTTTCTAAATCAATAAACTTGACATTTTATTTGATGAGAAAATGGGTGTCATTTCAACAAAAAGTTATACTCCCTCCGTCCCATTTGTATTGGCCCCTTACTTTTGGGCACGGAGATTAAAAAAGTCTTTATTTATGAGTTAAGTAGATGGAATGCTTTACTTTTGTCCACTTATGAGCCCTTATTTTTGTTATTTTAAGAAATAGGCTACTATAATTGGGACAATCCAAAATAGCAAGGGGGCCAATACAAATGAGACGAAAGGAGTATTAAATATTTCTAAATAATTATCCTTTGTTAATTTTTATGTCGGAGAGTTCTTCATTTAACATTTGAGTAAAAAAGTAGAGAAATAAAATGATAAGTTCAACTTTAAGATAAAAAAAATCAAAACACACTTCACAACGACGAGTATCGAAGCCTCATTATCAAATTCATAATGAAGCAAAGCAATAAAATTTGACAAACGGTCGATGAGGCCTAGTTCAAGTGGCAAAGTTAAGGCATCAATTTTTTTTTCTTTGTAAGTGTAATACCCCGACCTTTCCATAAAGAATATAGAAGACCTTTAATTAGTATACTAGTGATACACGCCCGATTTTTAGTAAGTCATATTATTTGAACGAGATTTTTTTTATTAAATTAAAGTTCATTACTATTAATTTTTATCAATCAAAGGTCTTGAGCCCAATACTAAAATACATGAGAAAGGTTCTTATTAGTATTTTCTTTATTTATATTTATTTATTTGTTTTGATGGACCTTAAGCCCAATAATCTCTATTTAAGAGAATATTTTTTATGGGCTTTCAGCCCAAGAATTTTGAGATAAGTGGTAGCCCAAAATTAAGATGCCAGTGTCAGAAGCCGAGTCGAGGGAGAATTGAAACATTTTCCTTTTTCCCCAAGAATTCTATCCAAAAGCTTTTGGCTTTCTTTCAGCCACATCATCTTCTTGTTTCTTTAAGATTCACCTGACCCACAAACATTTTCAATCCGCACACTCCAATTTCTGAAGGTAATTTCTTCAATCCCATTCAATTTGCTTTCATTCAATTACTTTTCAATTGCAGAAATTTTATGACCGGATGAAATCAATACCAACAACATCTGTCAATACTTCATTGCTGCTTACAAAAGCTCAAGACTCCAACTAAATTCAGTAACTTCATTCACTCTCTCTTTTGTCTTTTTCATATGAACAACCAAGCGATCTTTTCCTTTTGTTACAGAAAATCTCAAACAAAAGACAGCAACACTCAAGAAGAAAGGTTACTTCAACTCCCATACATTTATAAATTCCCTTCTATATTTTCTTCCATTTTGTAAAAAAAAAAGAAAAAGAAGAAGAAGAAAGATCATAGACTACTAAACCCACATCATAACAGAAAACTCAATGACTAGAACACAAACTTGAGGACTCAATCGACTAAACCCAGCAAGGACTGTTCAAGAAACCATTTTTGACGCCCAAATCAGAACTCAGCAGTGGCATAAACTTTCTTTTCTCATAACTTCAAAGATTTCAGAAATACAAAACACCAAAAATCAAATCTTTACATTTGAAATTCCTTTTGTTCCTCCGGTGAGTGATAGTCGAGGAATCGTTGAGAGGGAGAAA
Source organism: Salvia miltiorrhiza (assembly GCF_028751815.1). Classification (NCBI taxonomy): domain Eukaryota; kingdom Viridiplantae; phylum Streptophyta; class Magnoliopsida; order Lamiales; family Lamiaceae; genus Salvia; species Salvia miltiorrhiza. The sequence continues at coordinate 24,115,602 of NC_080394.1, read as the reverse complement.
GGGGGGGCTGTCCGAGCTCGGCGCGGGCTGTCAAGGCTGCGGCTGCCGGCGCTGCATGCGTGGCAGCAGCCCGCCGGCCACTCGCGGCCAAGGCAGACAGAGTCGGAGCAAGGCGGCGAAGTCCGGGGCGGCTGAACGAGGTGGCGCGGCCGGAGGCCAGGCGCCACTAACGCGGCCGAGAACGGAGCAGCAGCAGCAGTGATGGCGGCGCTCCTTCCTTGGCCGTCTGCTGTCGGGTACGCAAGAGAGAGAGAGAGGGGCAGATGGGAGGTGGTGAGCGAGAGGGTATGGTGAGAGAGGGAAGGCGTTGGGTGAGGGAGGCGTCGGAGCCGGCGATTCTCGCCGAGGTTGGAGCAGGCGGCGGCGGCGGATCTGTGGAGGGAGACCGGAGAAGAGGCGTGAGTTAGAAAGAGAGAGAGAGAGAGAGACGTTAGAGTGAGGATAGAGAGAGAAGCTCAATCTTTTAATCGGATTTTTTTTTTAATGTAGGTTTCTTTTGGGCTCTCTTTTATTAAATGATGGGCTGATTTTCTTTAAAATCTGTTGGGCTAATTTTTTCAAATGGGCTGATTTTAATTAACTGATGGGTTCAGTTTATATATTTTATTTGGGCTCATTAAATTGGGCAGGCCTATTACATTATTTCCTTGAACTTTTATTATTATTTTGGTCTTGTAAATGTTTTAATTAACTTTCTCTCAAGATTAAAGTTTTATATTCTAAAATTATTAATTATTTTATAAATTTTAAATTTATTAAGTTAATAATTATGTATTAAAAATTTATGGTCTCACTTAAAGAAATTATTATTTCAGGCAAAGTGTATCAATAGTGAGCGATTTTTCCCTTTTACTTAGAAATTAGAATGACACCTCAAGACCTATTTAAGAATAGATTTTTTGTAGGTTCAAGTAACCAAGGGCAGTAGAGAAGAGCAAAGCAAGCACTGAATATCTACTTCGAAGTGGGCTTTATTTTGCTAAAATCTATCTTGAGTTATATAAGCTCTGATATTTCATGAAAATATCTGTTTATCTAATATAAATGTTTTTATGTGCGTTATGTATTGTTTAATGCTCGTATAAGCATCGATCGAGATTCTCATTTGGCTTAACACGTTAGATGAGGATTGTGTACACAAGGATAGTAGCTCGGTGGGTTGATCACCATCGTGCACTAACAAAGCTAAGCAGGCGTTATAAGGGTGCTCCTGGACACGTTCCAAAGCACAAATGATGATATGTTCCATCTGGGTAGCGTCCCGGGTTCACTTAAGCGGCGGTAAACGATCCGACGGTGGCTAAAGGCCCGGGATTATAAGCAGCGAGTAACAATCGAACGTCGCATGGCGCGCCACTTAATAAGAAAAAGTTTTATCATACTTAGAAGTGGATTTCTGTTTTTAAACCTTATGAGTTATGATTGTGATATTGGATAAACTGCTTTGATTATTTCATAAAATATTTTAGAAACTCATGCCCACTGAGTGCATTATTACTCAGTCCAAATTATTTTCAAATATTTTCAGGTTGATCGGTTGGTGCAGACGAGGCTGAGTTGATGCTAGGTAATAGTATCATGACGTCTTTTGCTTCCGCTAATGACTAGCTTGCCAGCTCGTCTTTTAAATTCCCTAAACTGAGAATTTCTATTTTGTAGCACACTATTATCAGGTTAGGCTTAGACGCTTAACTCATATTTCTATTAATGAAACTATCATTGATTATGATCAGAGTCACAAAACTAAACTTATGCGATCCTGAGTTTGAATATTGTCATTTGATTGACATCTCTCAATACCTTACATTTTATCTCCTTTCATTTATCTCTTTAGAGTATTAATAACCGATGTAACATATAATTGTCAAGTTTATTCAGCTCAGTCAAGTTTTCCTAATATTTTTTCCTATTTCTTTTTCTAAGGAGCTGCGAAGTTAAACCTATTTGAATCCTTGGGATTTTTCTCGTAACGCAACCTCATTTATATCATTAACCTCCTTTATTCTAAATAGCTCTTTTATTTATTATATTTTATTTTTCCCAAGAACGGGCTGTTACAATAAGAAATTTTGGGTTCAATCCCGCTTGTGAGTAGTGTTCCCACTTGGCCACCTTTATGGGAATAGTGTTTCGCCTGCGTACGATTATTGCGGATTGCTGATTTGATTATATATTAAATGTCTCTTATAATTCTAAAAAAAAAAAAAAAGAAATTTGACAAACCAAGTAACGATAAAAAATTAAATTAGTTAAACTAATTCATTTATTTTGGTAGTTCTTTCGAGCTCAAGCTATTTTTAATTCGAGTTAATCAAGCTCAATTTTTTGTAGGCTCGAAAATTTCGATTCTAATTAATCTCCTTTTTTCAATCTATCAAGCCAATCGTCAAATTCAAACTGGATTAAGATTCCTAGCTCATTATTAATTTTATTTTCAACAGATAAAAAATGAATCTTTTTAATAGGTATTGTTAGATATCACCATCATAAAATTAAAGCTTCACTTGCTTTGATGGGTGAGAAAGTATGGATAAAAAAAACTTGTGCTTAATTGTTAGTGATTTGAATCATTAAATGAGTGACTCATGTAAATCTAGATAGTAAAAATTCCATTTATCCATCTCCCTTTTGTTGTTAGATCAAAATATACATGTGAAGTATTTATTAATTTCATTAGAGTTAACTCATGGGATAGTCATATTGAGCAATGAAACTTAATATTTGATCACTCATCTAAAAATTATAAATTTTGGCCATTTTTTTTATACGTATTTTGCCCTTAATTAGGGCGGACCGGATTCGAGTTTGCGCGTGAATTAGGTACATTTGGCACTATTAGTGCCAAAAGTACCAATAAAAATTAAAAAAATTCAAGTTAATTGGTACTTTTGGCACAAATGACAACATTAGTGCCAAAAGTACCAACAAAAAAAAAAATCAAATAAATTGGTACTTTTGGCACAAATAATAGTATTAGTGCCAAAAGTATTATTTGATGATTAAACCTTAAATGAAGAATCTAAACCCTAAATAGAGAATCTAAAACTTACGGGGAAGTGTTCAAAATGGTCATATGACTGCACCCATCTATATAAGACAAGACAATGTATCAGCATAAGTATATGACACTATTAACACTAATATGATCACTAGTACCATTCGTGTAACACAAATAGGCATGATCGATGGGTAAAAAGGTAATTTGAACAGAACGCGTAAAATATGATCAGATTTTTATATTTTTTAAGTTAATGACCAAAATTTATGTTTGCTTGTTTAAAATGATCAGGACATATTTCCATTTCATTATATCCATCATTAGATGCTCGACAAATTATAGAAGAGATTCAATCATCAAACTACCATTCTTGGAAGTAAAGAAGTCGCAGTTGGATAAGATATTTTAACAATTGTTTTCTTTCCGTATATATATGGTGGGGTTAAAATAGAAACTATCCTTAAGATAAGAAATAAGAATCAATATGAACCATTGATTTCATGTAAATAAAAGGTCCATATTTAATTCTAATTTTTACACGGATTAACATTAAACAAATTAAAAGTGTGAAAAGGATAAAAAAGAATATGCATTTTGGTGTAACTTCACTATGCGAAATTACCATGTTTAATAAACTCCATCTATTGTTTAACCATAACAAAAATTTGCAAGAATTTTGACAATTCGTTTCGATTTTTTAAAAGAGGACAACAAATTGACAGTGGGTTACAAGCAAATACTTCCTTTAATCGATGGCGGTGAGATAGCAAATGAGTTGCACACGATGTATATTTGAATTGTATAAGGCGTATATTAATATTTGAGTTGCACACGATGTATATTAGATACTATGTATATTTTAGTTGTACATGATGTGTATTGGAGTTGCAAATGACGTAAATTGAAGTTGCACACGACGTATATTAGATACTAAATATATTGGAGTATTTGTTATATTAGATGATTGCACGGATAAGATTTTGTTAGTGCATGGGTATTTTTTTATAATATATTGAAGTTGCACACGGCATATATTGAAGCTGCAAACGAGGTATATTGGATACTATGTATATTGAAGTTGTATTTATTACATTATATATATGGTTGCACGGATATAATTTTGTAATTATAAAATCTTATGTTATAATGTAATGCTTATTTTTATAAGGGTTAAGGTGCAGATAGGCCCCTCAAGTGAAGGCCCTTAGAGCATTTTAGTCCTCTTACTAACTGTGTGTGCAGATTGGCCCTCGAACTCAAAAAAATGGTGCAGATCGCCCCCTCTGACTTAACACCGTTATGGGCCGTTAGTCAGAGGAGGCAATCTGCACCGTTTTTTTGGAGTTCAGGGGCTAATCTGCACCTTTTTCCTTTTTGGAGTTCGGGGGCTAATCTGCACACCGTTCATTAAAAAAAATCACATCTCATCTTCTCCGACCAACTTTTCCGGCGTCAATCGCCGTCAGATGAGGAAAATCACGAAATCAAGTTCCCAGCCCCAAATCGGGAATTCCAAATCGGCGTCATTGCTCCCGAAAATCACATAATCGAAATGGAAACTCGAATTCTCCCTCGAACGTCACCGCCCCCAATTGCAGAATCACCCCCAACGAATCGAACTTCGCCTCGCCGTAGGCGGTGATCGTGACCCCAATCGAGATCGAGATCATGTTGGCCATGGTCTCTGATTTGAAGGCGTCCTTCTTCAACAGCACGCCGATAGTGTAGATGGCGACGGGCATCGTCGGCCTTTATCACCGAATTTGAGAGAAAGAGGCGACTCCTTATCGAGAAAAGCTAGGCGACTCCTCATCGAGAAAATCCAGGCGGCGGGTTCACCGGATATTGCGGCGGCGATTTTCGACGGAATGGGAGAATTAGGGCTCGTCCTTGACGCTAAGCGTGTGCAGTCGAGCGAGCTCCGAGGTTTAGGGCCCAAGAGAGAAAGAAAGGGGCGGCGCCCTCCGCCGGAGCTTGAATCAGCGACAACGACGATCAAATTTTGAGCGAGAGAGATGAATTAATTAAAAAGTTAAAAGGTGCAGATTAGCCCATGAACTCCGAAAAAACGGTGCAGATCGCCCCCTTGACTAACGGCCCATAACGGTGTTAAGTCAGAGGGGCCAATCTGCACCGTTTTTTTGAGTTCGGGGGCCAATTTGCACACACAGTTAGTAAGGGGACTGAAACGCTCTAAGGGCCTCCACTTGAGGGGCCTATCTGCACATTAACCCTTTTTATAAATATGTCAGTTGCATGAATAATAATTAATTTTAACTTGCATAATTAATTTCTAGTTCTTTGTTGAATTTTAGTTCAATGTGAGTTGCACATCAAGAATTTTATAGATAAATAACATAAAGTAACTAATTAGTTTAATTAAATGGTATAACAAAAAAAATCTCATAAGTTTCGGCCACTATCATATAGAGAAACATTAAAAATTACATTGCTAGCTAACCCATAAGCATAGCATGTTGAAAATAGAACGAAAATGATGCATGCCAATCTTTGCTGCATATTTATACAAATAAATGATTGAGATTGGTTCTTATTTCTCACACAAATTTTATTTTTTATTCGAATTCCTCTCTCTCTCTCTCTCTCTTTCACACTTTTATTGGGTCGGGGAGGGGTGGAGAGTTGCGTAATAGAAAATTTGAATTAATTTCTGAAAAAGACTTATCAAGTAAAACTAACTCTGTGCACGTTTTTGTTAATTATGTTAAGCTTCACTATCAAATAATGCTGGATAAATCCAAATAAGTTCGTCAATATTACAATCGAGTTCACTGTGTCGGTGCTTTTCTATAGTTTAATAGCTAATTAGCTATGATCTAATACTGCACTTGTTGCCATAACTTACAGCAGTAAATATCAATTTTAATTAACTCTTCTAGAAGTGCGAGTGAAAGTCAATACGAAATGATGCCACAAATTTTCACATTTTTAACTCTTCATTTTTGCAAAGCAAACGTCATTGCCTACATCATGTATAGGAAATTTAACTTGTACGTGTTCACATCAACTTAGCATTAAGATAGTAGAGGACTTTGCCCTTAATTTGTAATTTCAATAGACCCCTTAATTATTAGCGGTATGCGGTATGCTAATTAATTGTTGGGTTAATTGCATGAAAATACACGAACTTTAGTCGTAATTTCATTTTGTACATGACTTTTGAAACTTACATTTTTAATCATGAACTTTACATTCGTTCCAAATTTTCCTTAAAATTGAGCTCCGGCCATCGGAAAGCTGACGTGTCTTTAAACTTGCCACGCGTATGTACCACGTCGTCATTAATTAAAGCGATGTGGCACGAAAATGACATCATTGTAATACTCTCTCTCTCTCTCTCTCTCTCCTTTTCTTTTCTCCCTTCGCCAGACTCTCTCTCTGCTTCTCTCCATCGCCGCACACGGTCGCGGACCGCCGTTGCACATACAACGCCGGTCACCGGCGTCGCCACTTCTCCAGCCCGGCGCCATCCTCTCTCCCTCTCTATTCTGACCATCTACCCAACAAAATACCCAAATTGAAAACCGTAGCTCCCTCAATCTCACAGCTCTCTCTCCCAAAATTCCAATTTGATTGGGGTGATTGTTCTTGACGGCATTGATGATTGAAAACCCTAGCTCCCTCAATCTTATAGCTCTCTCTCCCAAAAATCCTAGATCCAGAGGATTTGGGTTTGTTACGTTTACTTCTGCCGAGAAGGCATCAGCTGACATCCAGGCTCTGGATCAGTAGGTTTTGTTTGCACTGCTCTGATCCTTCTAGTTTCTAATAGATGTGTTCTTGTAGTTTCTTAATCTGACTACTAACAATTACTACTTCTTTTGAAATTACCTTCAGGAACTTCATGGTCGTACAATGAAGGTTAACTATGCAAATGATAGGCCACAAACAGGAGGCTTCGAAGGCAGTGGTGGTCGCTATGGTGGTGGTGGAGGCGGCTAGGGTAGATGGTGGTAGCGGTGGTTATTATGTTTTTTTAAGCTTTTAAAAAACGACGTCGTTTTGCCTACAAGCTTCCGGCTGTTTAAATGGCACACTTCCGGCTGCCACATAGGCGCCACCTCAGCATCAAAATGGCCGGAGCTCAATTTTAAGGAAAATTTGGAACAAATGTAAAGTTCATGATTAAAAATGTAAGTTTCAAAAGTCATGTGCAAAATGAAATTGCGACTAAAGTTCGTGTATTTTCATGCAATTAACCCTTAATTGTTTAGAGAAATCGGTTAAAAATGGACCTCTTGATATGAACGATACACAAAACTATAGTACAAGGACATATTATAACAAACTATAAGGTAAGGTTTACTTTAAGATCATATGGATAAAATAGACCATATATTAGAGTATGTGAAGGATTAAATGATTAAACAAAATTCAGAATTGATCAATTCATCAAAATAAATGATAAATTAACCTATATTATTTATACTATATATATCATATAACTCAAATAAATGCCGACATAATGATGTTTTTCGTCAAGTTAAAATGAAAATGAGTAATCAATAATATATATATACATATATAGGGGTGCACTCCAGTGAGATTGCTATATTTCGTGAGAGGATGAGATTGCCATAACTTACACCAATATATAGTGTTGAATGATGAGTACAATGAATAAGACAATATATATTAATGAATAAATTGGTAAAACTTTTGCTCCCTCCGGGATTTCGAATCCAGCTGGTAAAAAATTTATCTCTCAAGGTAAATATCAGTCATATAATACATGAAATCAACACTCACAAATCAATCTAAAATCTCATCACATATAGGGGATCTCATTGGAACGCTCCCCTATATATATATGGTTAGGTTTTATGGAAAAATTATTTTTTTATGCGAAATTTAGAAACGTTAAACAAATCAATAATTTTGATGAACATACCAATAATTTTATTGAACAAACATTTTGGTTTGAGGTTCGAATTCTGGAGTGCGAGATTTTCAACAAATACTTCAGTTTATCAGAATTATTAACATGTTCATCACAATTATTGATAAGTTCACCAAAATTTGGACACTGAATTTATTCTTAATTATTGACCGTTTGATTGAGCTATTTTAATGGTTGAAATTGTTTCTCCCTTCTAACAACATTGCATTCTCCATTTTATTAGTGGTTCTTATTTGAACCTCTCCCTATATATATATATATATATATATATGCCTTGTTCATCAGATGCAGTAATTTTATACTGCCTGTATAGCAGATGCCTTGTTCATCAGATGCTATACTGCCTGTATAGCAGATGCACCCTATATATATATATATATATATGTCTTATTCATTGAAAAATAAGGGTCTCAGTGTCTCACGAAAAATATGTGTCTCATTGGAGCGCACCCCTATATATATATATATATATATATATATATATATATATATATATATGAGTGAGATGATTTAGTACTTAAGCTTTAAATAATACTCCCTCCGTCCCGCCTAAGATGCTACATATTCCTTTTCGGGCCGTCCCAACGAAGATGCTATATTTCTATATTTGGCAAAAATAAGGAATTTTAAACACTTAATTGACACTAATTAAGTATTTCTTTATTACCTTATCTCACCTACTTTATCACTTTATTACATTCTCTTTCTTACTTTATCACTTTTATTTTTGCACACAAAAATACATAACGTTGCACACGCAAATTTGACCGAGTGGGTGGATGGGTTGGTGGGGTGGGGCAACGGCAAAAAAACCTGATCGGTCGAAAAATGCAATGCATCTTTTATACAGTATAATGCATTTTTGTGTGAAACTTTATGCATGGAAGACATTTCCATTTCAAAAAATCTAAAAAAAAAAAATTGACGAGGTGGGAGGTGGGTTGGCCCAATGGCAAAAAAATCTGATAAGTTGAAAAATGCAATAATTTTTGTGTGTAAGGTTATGCATTTTTGTGTGAAACTTTATGCATGGAAAAAAATTTATGTTTCAAAAATAAATAAATAAATCAACAATATATATATATATATATATATATATATATATATATAAAAGAACCATAAATAAAAAAACCATAAATAAAAAAAGAACGGAGAACCATTTTCAGCCATTCGATCATCAAGATCTACGGTGGATGTATCATCTTGTTGGATGAATGCAGATCCTGGGTTCGAATCCTGAAGGGAGTATTTTTTTTTATTTTTTTGAGTGCATTAATTTTAACAGCGAATGCATTAACTTTTACAGTGAATGCATTAGATTTGATGGTTCTCACGTTCTCACAAATAATGTAGTTCTCTCTAGAACCACACCATATATATATATATATATATATATATATATATATATATATATATATATATAGGCTACCTACTTGTGACAACCTTAAGAAGAAGAATATTCCATTGGATGAGGTGGACTCTATGTGCAATGCTTGCTTCTTTCACAACGAGTCGATCAATCACGTATTCCTTCGATGTCCGAAAACTAAAATGGTGTGGGATGAACTACAGAAGTGGCTTGGGATGACCACGGTACGACTTAACCATGTTAGTGCACATTTCTCATCTTTCTCTAACTTAGGCAAGGGGAAGAGAAGTGGGAAGTTCCTGTCGTCGCTGAGGTCGTGTACAGTTTGGCAACTGTGGAAGGAGCGCAACGAAAGTAGATTCGAAGGTAAACAACGGGATGTTAAGAGTACGGTTGCAGAGATTAAAGCTAGAATGTGGAGCTGGAATAAATTTTTTAACTTGTTAGATAAGGAGCCTCAATTTTCACTGTGGTGCTCCCAAGAGATCTCATCTCTTATGGTGTAAATGTTTGTGCAGTACCCAGTGGCGGAGGCAGGATTTTTTTTTTTGGGGGGGGGGGGTGAATTGGTACGGGGGTTCGGGGGCGGTAGTCCCCGTTTTTTTTTTTTTTTTGGGCATTCAATACATTTTAGACATTTTTTACTAAAATACAAGTATAATAATAATAATAACGACATTTTCATAGATAATATAGTTCTAATACATTTCAAATAACATAACTAAAAAAGTTTCAATACATTACAAATAACCTAAGAATAAATACTTGGTGAGCTACTTGTTTCTGTTTGAGAAAGCGATGACAACTGATTGCGACGAGTACTCATCGATTGAAAACGTTGCAATATCTTCTCGTTATCAATCGTTGAGAAAATATCCTTTTCAATGTACACGATCAAACTGTCATTCATCCACTCGTCCTGCATACGATTTCGCAAATCACTTTTGACAATTTTCATTGCAGAAAATGCTCTCTCAACAGAAGCAGTGGCAACAGGTAAAACCAATATCAACTCAATCATTCGATAAACCAATTGAAAAATTAAATGATTGTCACTTTGAACCATTTCTTGAGCAAAACTTCCCATTTCTTGAACCATTTTGGGTTTCAGCGCGTAAGGGTTTTCAGCCTTAATTTCCTATGTTATATATATATATATATATATATATATATTAAAATAAAAATAATATACATATTATAATTTTTTTTTTCAAAATTTGGGGGGGGGGGCTCTAGCCCCCCCTAGCCCCCTGGCAGTACCTCTGGTACCGGGATGATAATCAATAAACCTTTTTCTTGATATAAATGATTTTCAGCCCTTAGATCATCAAGATCTACAGTTGATTCGTAACCCTGTTGGATGAATTCGTGGTCCTGGGTTCGAATCCCAAAGGTAGCAAAAAATTAATTTTCACAATTCGTAACCATGTTTGATGAATTCGTAACCATGTTGGATAAAATTCGTAAATTAAAAAACGTTTATATTTATATTTTAAGAAGTGTTTTTACCATAGCCCTCCCATATATATATATAATCAATATATAGTGTTGAATAAGGCAATGTATAGTGTTGAATAACATTATTCAAAAAATTAGTAAAATTTTCGCTCTCTCTATGATTCGAAGCCAGATAAAAAATTTCATCCACCATATTAATCATATGATACATTAAATCAATACTTACAAATTAATCTAAGATTTCACCATATATGAGGGATTTCATTGAAACCATTCCCTATATATATAAATAATAAATGATGGGCAAAACAAATTAAGTAAAAAGACAAGTGAATGTTATAGTATGGATATCCTACTTGTGCAACATGTATTTGACATTTTCGTACCTAACGATTTGAAATGTATCTGAAACCCTTATCAAATGGAATTTAAAGGTGGAAATTAATAAGAAGATGCAACTTGATCGTGAGCATGATGGGCATCATCAATAAAGCAACTAGATCCATAAATTTTCCTAAATTTTAATTACATGTTGGCTCTTTATGAGTCAATCTTCCTAGCAAGCAGATAAACTACTTGTTATATATTATATGCATAAATGAAAGTGCATCTTTTGCTACATACATTGTACGATACTTGTGTTTACCAAATTAATAATATGTATATATATATACATGGGCTTAAATTATATATATATATATGCTCTTAAAGATTGTCACGCAGAGTTTAAAAAATTGGAGGAGATTTTGTCCTCAAACAGGAATGAATCTAGAAACTGTGCAAATTGGTGATAGAAATTGGCGTTGTATATATCAATCTTGAATTAGTCAGTTTGGTTGAGATATTATCACAACTTGACCAATTTGGTACAGTAATAATTATCATTTCTCCAATTGGTCATGCATGTGTTAGCCAAAGATAATCTCTCTCTCTCACACACACACTATCATAGCATTACAATAAAAGTGAGTTTCTTCTTCCCCTCATAACACTCATTAAATATTTATTAAAGCATACATATTACCAACAATTATGCACATTTTTATGAGATATCAAATGAGTGTATTTTATGACTTTGGAATTTGCGGTTGGTTGCTACTGTTTCTATGCACCAAGTAAAACTCTACTCATGTGCAATAGTCTGAAAATCACACACGATAATTATACTTAAATAACCACGCAATTTTGGTTGAGAGATTTTGGTTGCAGCATTTCTAGGAACCTTGAAGTGTTGAGTTCTTGGGGTATTTATAAGAGGAAAGATTAATAGTGTCGTTAGAGGGAACACCATTCAAAATTTGAACCTATTTGTCTTCAAAGACTTCCCGTTTGATCATGGTACATTGCTTTCGGCGTATGCAATATCGTATGTTGATGTTTTGAAAAGCTTGTACTTTGTTATGCAAGTGTCATGATTTATTATCTTAAGCTGGGACGGAGGGTGTATTTTCTATATTAAGCAAGTTCGGTACCTTTGTTGGTTCAGGCATGATAAGAGTGGTTCTGATACTGCGAGAATGTTAAGAATACAAATAAAATAGATTATTTACGGCAATGTATAGGCTTGTATAGTTGGACCGCAAATAGACTTTGTACATTTTACTTTGGGCTTTCTTTATAAAAAAGGGGTACGTCCTTAGTTCCATCCTCATCAAGGGGCCGAGTATAAATTATTGGTCTCGGAGGGAGTAAATACTAGATGTTTGGGGGAATACATCAGCTATAACTTTTGTGTTGCTTTATTTAATGATGATAATACTACATTAATTTAACTGAACTATTAGCTTTTAGTTTACTAGATCATCACACTGTGAATGGACTGATTTTGTCCAAGTAGGAGATCTTTTCTTAGAGTGATATTCCCTCCGTCCACGAAAAAGGGTCTCATTAATTTGGGATTCGACACGGGTTTTACGAAAGTTGTTAAAGTAGGTATAAGTGGAGAAAAAGTTAATTTATAGGGGTAGTATTAATATCAATTTTAAAGTTTCTTAATCCTCAATTAATTTTTTATGGCGATAATTTTAACTCTAATAAAATTATTCAATTAATTATTGAACACTTTAAGAATTTGAGTGTTAAATTAATTTTTTGAACACTTTAATTTTTCAATTTACATTACAAACTTCACTTTAATTAAGAATTCAATTAAGAATTTGATTTCCTTTTACATGGTAAATTTAAAACTAAATTTAAAAGTGGAATAATTGATTTAAAATAATTGGGGAGTTTAAAATTAATTTAATTAAGGAATAATTAAAGTTAAACTGCATTGGGGTGTTTAAATTGATTTAGTTGGTTTTACTACTGGATTAAATAATTAAATAAGAAAGTTATAATTAAGTTAATTCTTAATTAAAACTGCAAAACAATTGATTAAAACAATTAAAACAATTGATTTAATTGATTTTAAACTGCACGAATAATTAAAACAATTGATTTAATTGATTTTAAACTGCACGAATAATTAAAACAATTGATTTTACTACTGGCTATCAATTATTCCATTAATAGTTCCGTGGAATAATTTATTTAAAACTGCACTATTAAAGTTAAACTGCATGAGGTTCCTCTTTAATTGATTTTACTACTGGATTAAATCCTTAATCAAATAATTAAGGATTTAATTGATTTTTCCACTACTGGAAAAATTGATTTGATTGTTTTTACATTAGGGTGTTTAAAATTCAATACTTTGTGGACGGAGGGAGTACTTTATTTATTCTTACTTTTCACTTTTTCACCACTCTCAATACTAATTATAACACTTTTTCACCTTTTCACCACTCCCAATACTAATTATAACACATTTTTCGCTACTATCAATACACTTTACCACTTTTTCTTAAAACACGTGCCGCCCCAAAGAGGAACTTATTTTAGGGACGTAGAGAGTATTATATATCCTTTTTAGGTTACCTTTTTTCGATTTTCTCTCTCTAGCTTATATGCTCAATTATCCAAACACTTACAATTTATAAACTCTTTAGAAAATACTACGTCTTATGAACTTTTAAAATATCGATCTTATAAATTATTGGGGCTTATGAACACTTTAAAATAAGCTTAGTGGATCGCTTGTTATAAAATTCTGATTGTTTTGTTTATGTATAATCAACTATCCAATACATTAGTGTACGTTGTAAAAATAATGTTCGTTTAGTGCATTGTTAATTTATACCCAATAAACAAAAAGGGAAATCATGATGACAGCATTAGGGATGTCAATTCAGCCCGAAATTTGTGAGTTGGCTCGATTAACTCGTCAATTCGAGAGGGTTAGGGTTGAAAATTTTTAACTCGATAAAAATTACAACCTGATTAGCCCGTAACCAATTAACTTACACCCGATAGGGTCGGGCCGCCTAACCCGATGGGCTAGCCCGAAACTCAAAAACTTAACATAAAATATTTAGATATAAAATTAAAAAAAAATGACAAAATATTATAAAATTGTATCATTTCACTTTTTCTGTATTTTTAAGATGCTTTGATTATATGAGTTCAAATTATTGTTGGATATTTTATTATTTTTTCTTTAACAAAGTTGAACATTTTATTGTTACCAACTTATTTTATATGTTAATATTGATTTTTGTTCTTCAATAGATATTGCCTCATAAAAATCAATAGATATTTATGAGATAATCGAATGATATTCTTTTCATCATACGTAATATATATATATATATATATATATATAGGGGCCGCTCTCCTTAATTTTAGTGAGATCTAGGGAACGTTCTGATGCGTTTATTTTATCAATCCTATGGATGATATTGTATCTGGAGGGAGAATCTCACTGGAGCGCCCATATATATATATATATATATATATATATATATATATATATATATATGGGCTACCGTGAGAGCACATCTTAAAATAAGAAATAAGAGCAATTTTTAATGTATGAATTTTATGTAGAACACGTATGAATTCGTTGTATAAATGTATGAATTGTGAAAAATAATTTTTTGTTACCTTTGGGATTCGAACTCAGGACCATAAATCCATCCAACAGGATTACGAATCAACCGTAGATCGTGATGATCTAAGGGCTAAAAATGATTCTTATTTTATATCTTAAGAAATGCTCTTATTTTAGTCCTATATATATAGGGGGGCGCTCCAATGAGACCCCCTAATTTTAGTGAGATCTAGGACACGATCAGGTGCGTTTATTTCATTAATCTTATGGCTGATATTGTATTTGGAGGGTGATTTTTTTTCGCAGGGTTCGAATCCTGAAGGGAGCAGAATATTTTAAATTTTGTTATTCATCAGTATATATTGCATTGTTCATCAGTATATACTACCTTGTTCATCAGTATATATGTCTTATTCATTACCAATTTTTTAAATTTTGTTTTTCATCAGTATATACATCTTGTTCGTTAGATATACGTCTTGTTCATTAGTATTATATGTCTTATTCATTATCCTCATGTTATACGAAAAATAAGGGGTCTCATTGGAGCGCGCCCTTATATATATATATATAATTTTATTTATTTGGAAAAGTACCTAATAGTAGTATGGCCTAGTTGTACTGACAAATCCTAAGGTTTGATTTTAAGAAGACTATCAAGTTGAATAAAGATCTTTAGACAAAACGCAAACAGCTTGTAAAGCGTGAGTTTCAATTTATTAAAGATTACAACAAGTTGATCAAAGTTGGTGGGAATAGACAAAAGAGAAAGGGTTCACACAAATTGCCAATTTGGGCCTTGTTTAACTCAAGTTACGTACAAAAAAGAAATTAAAATCTACGAAAAATAGCGCCCACAGATTAAGACGGATCGAAAATTTTTGAAGGTTCCGTAAAGGGACCTTATGGTGAGGTATAAAAAATATACATAGTTGATGTATATAATTTAAGAAGTATTTAAAACAATTAATACGACTATTGAACTAACCACTTGATTAAATAATGTTCAACTTCTTAATAGCTATCATTGAGAGGAAATAAACTAAGCAACAGCTACTTTTTTCCCATATATTAATTAAAAGTAACATTTAAATTTCAGTAAAAATGTAAGGACAAAAGACCCCCTTGCCGTCGCTTGTTTCTGTGGAGAGAAAATTGCAAATCTATAAGCAAAAGACCAATTGAATGCCTTTTCATTTATTTGTTTCCATAAGGTCGTTAGTGGATTGACGTTTTGTCTATAAAATTGTGTGCATATATTTTTTCTAACAAAAGAAATAATTGGACAAAAAATTTCACATCGAATGTGTAGCTTATTCAATTCGGTGAATCTTAAAATCACTGGCCTTTTGAATTTACATAATTGATTATAAGTTGGTGTGAGTTTTTCTCAAAAGAAAAATTGCAAGATTTTACGTCAAATTAATATATATAAAGTGCACGTGTGTGGCTTATAAGTTATAACCGACTATGCAAACATTAAAGGGATTTGGTAAAAAAAAAAAAATACAACGAAAATTGGAAAAATATATAATTTTCACCTGAACTTTCAATTAAATAAAAAAATACATAAATTTATATTTTTGTTGTAATTTTCATCTAAGTTTGACTTTCGACGAAATTAGAGCTTAGTTGATAGTCGTAAGTTCGCCTGATGTTGGTCTAACTGCTGATGATTAAAAGTATTTCGATGCTCGGAGGTCGAAGAATGCAAAAATTAATATATTTAACTTAATTTCGAATGTCAACTAAGTTCTAATTTAATCAAAAGTCAAAACTTAAGTGAAAATTGCAACAAAAATATAAATTCATGTATTTTTTTGGCTTAATTAAAAGTTCAGGTGAAAATTACAATATTTTTCAAAGTTTATGTATTTTCGGCCATAACCCCAACATTAAAATCGTAAGACATTAGATTTGGTGTGTTGGTTATTAGTTTAATGTGTAATTCTACACACAAAAGAATAATATAGTGTTATGGCTAAGCGGAGACACCTAAAAACTCTCCCTTATTAGAGGATTTGGATTCAATCCTGTTTGCGTGCGCTACAGAGGTCTCGCCTGTATGCGCAGTGTAATGGCTTATTTGATTATATGATATACATATACCTCTTGTACTTCAAAATAATAATAATAATAATAATAATAATAATAATAATAATAATAATAATAATAATAATAATAATATGCTTGAGTATACATGTGTATTTATTTTTTTGTTTTTTTGTAACGAAAAAATACATGATTTTGCTTTAGAAGAAAACAATGTACATCTTTGAGAATTAATTCTTAACTAATGCATCATTGACTATATAAGTTGAAAATATATTAATGTTAGGGAAAATTTCTATATTTTGATTAGATATTAAAACTTTTTGAAGATGATTACAAGATTATATAATTAAATTGCGGCTCATTTGTTAGGGAGTATGACTTATTTTACATGTATCAACTAAGAAAGAATCAATCGACCCAAGATTGTAAGACATTCAATCTCAGAAAAATTATTTTAACTTACAATATAAGTCTATTAATGATGAACAAAGAGGAGTCAACTAATTAAGTCTACTGATAGAAAAGCTTACAATGTAGGGGTAAGGATAACGCTAGGATTCTCCAAGACAATTAAAAATTCAAGATAAAAATGATTGGAGCCATTCATAACCTCAACACTCAAATGACCCACGTCCAACAAGCCCTTGTCTAGATGAACAAAACCTATGGAGAGTTGCACTTGCAGGCCTAGATCAATGTACCCAACAAGGCTCAGGTCAACGCAGTGAACTTGAGAAGTAGCAAGGCTTTGCCTAAAGTAATCTGAATGTTAAAAGATGAGACTTTGCCTCTAGACTCAGAGGAAGATGAAGAAAAGTATGAATAAGGCATGGTCGAGAAAGAACAGGAGTTTGCCCGAGATAAGAATGAGAAAGTCGTTGTGCCCAAACGAGTGGAAAAGCCAAAGATAAAGATCAAACCATTATTCCCAAGAAGGATTGCCAATAGTAAAGATGCAGATGAGATGAGCAATTTGCTCAAAGCATTCCAACGAGTAGAGGTCAACATCCCTTTGTTGACAACCTTATGCCCAAATGTGCTAAATTTCTATAAAGAGATTTGCACCAATTAGGTGATGTACACTATTGAAGTGTCCCACGTTGGATTGGAGATGGTGGCATGAGCCACTTTATATGGTGAGGCAACCGTCTCCCTTATAAGGCCTTTTAAGGGAGGAATGTGCCCAATATCCATTTCTAACATACACCGACTATGCCAAGTTCTAAGTCGAAGAGCAAGTCTCAACCGTCCTAAAGAGGGACATGCCGGCCAAATGCGAGGACCCGGGAATATCAAATCTTTAAGAAAGTCATAATATATTTTTAGTAAATTTATGAGTCCCTTTCTCCATTCACTATCTTAATTAATTTTTTCCACTTTTTTTTTTGTGGGTCTCTTTCTCCACTAACTAAATAAACAATACCCCTTTGATGAGGAGTAATATATGCAGAGCAGAGGAATGAGCTTGGACAGATGAATCACTCGGGTCAGAGGAATCGTTGAGGTCAGAGGAATGCTCCACTCATAGACAGTCAACGACAGAAACAACCACTTTACACGGGAAGCATCAGAGCAGAGGAATCATCTGTTCGTAGAGGAATCCATAACTCCCCGATACACACAGTTCTCTGTATATTTTTTTTTGTTAGAATTTTTTTTTTGGGCATTCTGTATATTTAAGGTATTTTTTTATTAAAATACGAGCATAATACTAATAATAACGTACAATATTTTCATAGATTATATAGTTTCAATATATCACAACTTTTTTTGGACATTCCGTATATTTAAGACATTTTTTATTAAAAGGCAAGCATAATAATAATAATAAAAAACAACATGTTCATAGATTATATATTTTCTATATATTACAAATTAGTTTCAATACATTATAATTTTTTTTAGCATTTCATACATATTAGGCATTTTTTTATTAAAAGACAAGTATAATAGTAATAATAACAAACAATATTTCATAGATTATATAGTTTTAAATAACAAAATTATCCTTAAATTAAGTGTATATGAGAGAATATAATAACCAAATACTCTTTTATAAAATAAAATTATTTTATAATAGGTATAAACATAGTATCTATATATATTTATAAAAAAAACTCAAAATTTGGGAGGGGGCTCTAGCCCCCCCTAGCCCCCTGGCTCCGTCCCTGGACCCACGTCCAACAAGCCCTTGTCTAGATGAACAAAACAACCCAACAAGGCTCATGTCAACGCAGTGAACTTGAGAAGTAGCAAGGCTTTGCCTAAAGTAATCTGAATGTTAGAAGATGAGACTTTGCCTCTGGACTCAAAGGAAGATGAAGAAAAGTATGAATAAGGCATGGTCGAGAAAGAACAGGAGTTTGCCCGAGATAAGAATGAGAAAGTTGTTGTGCCCAAACGAGTGGAAAAGCCAAAGATAACGATCAAACCATTATTCCCAAGAAGGATTGCCAAGAGTAAGGATGCAGAGGAGATGAGCAATTTGCTCAAAGCATTCCAGCGAGTAGAGGTCAACATCCCTTTGTTGACAACCTTATGCCCAAATGTGCTAAATTTCTATAAAGAAATTTGCACCAATTAGGTGATGTACACCGACTATGCCAAGTTCTAAGTCGAAGAACAAGTCTCAACCGTCCTAAGGAGGGACATGCCGGCCAAATGCGAGGACCCGGGAATATCAAATCTTTAAGAAAGTTCTGGTGTGAAGAGCTTGTGAACCAGTGTCAGGTCCATAGAGAGTCCCGACACAAAAGGACTTTTGAAGCGTTGGGGTGGCATAAGAAGCTTTTCTAGTTTGTATTGATTGTTTTGTCATTAGTTATGTCATTTATCTGGTTAATTTAGCGGTAGATTTCTTGTAGAGTTGAGCAATTTAATAGTGATTTTAATTTTAATTTTTTAAATTAATTTTAGTTAGTTAATTTTTGGTGATTTAGAAACTTGATCGTTGGAATGGAAGAAAATGATTACGAAATGTGGAAATTTTGAAGATGAAGCAAAGAATAAAGTTAGAAGTAACATGAGAAGAAGGAAATTTGGACTTGTGTAAAAATTAAAGTCAGTCGTAGCTGACTTGAAAGTCCAATCTCGATAGAAACCCAGGCCAGCGGTGGCTGACTTAAGTTTTTTCACCACTTGTGCACGTAGACAGACTCCAGGCAGTCGTGCTGACCGTGCCAATTTCTTTTCAAATTTCTACACAGTTTTTAGTTTTAAAAGGAGATTTAAGAGCAGTTTTCATAGTTTTCTCTGTAACGCGCTTTTATCATTGTATTTTCTTCTTCCATATCAACTTAAATTCCATTCCCAAACATTAGACTAAAGATTATTGATGCAATTTCATTAATGAAGATGTTCAACACTTAGTTTCTAAAAATCATCTTTTGCTTTTATTTCATGGATTACTTGTGTTTTTTCTTAAATTTCTTTTATTTGAATTACTATAATATGATAAACTAAGTTTCAATTATATTGTTTCTCTTTTTTATTATCAATTAGTCATTGATTAGTCTTGTTAAATAATAAATGAGATCAAGAGATGAATTTATTGTTGGATCATTGTTTAATCGGGACTAGCTTAATCAGAAAGGTATAGTCTACTACTTATCAATTCTAGTTATTTAACTTGCATAGTCTCAAGGCATAAATACGAAAGTTATTGTTTTGAGCACCTACGTGAAGTTGTTGTTGAATTTGATTAATTGTGCTCATATTTTGTTAATGTAAAAGAATTATGGACCATAGACTCGTCTTTTACTTGTTTTTTTGTTTTATAATTATTTTGCTATTTGTCTTATTTTCTTTGAAACAAATTTTGAACAACTTGGATATGATGTTTAAGATGTTTTTATAACAGTCAACAACAGATGAATCACTCGGGTCAGAGGAATCATTGAGGTTAGAGGAATGCTCCACTCATAGATAGTCAACGACAGAAACAACCACTTTACACGGGAAGCGTCAGAGCAGAGGAATCATCTGTTCGCAGAGGAATCCATAACTCCCCGATACACACAGTTCTCTGTCTCTGAGCAGAGGAATGAGCGAAGGCAGGCGAAATTACCATAGTACCCCTGATCACGCGGGGAATGTGACTTCAGGACTGGAATTACTATTTTGCCCCTAAAGTGTACTCTATAAATACCCATGCACTTGTACCATGTATTTTTACGTGCGCACTCCTCAATACAACGAAAAACTCCTTTTTGTTCTTGGCAATTCAATTCCACTCGACTCTCTTTCGATTCTCACGTTCGATACTAGGTTAAATTCACAATCCGATCACGATTCACCGATTAAAACACTACCCACTCAATTACGATTCACCATCCTTCGTTCGACTTCAAGTGTCATGTTTCTTTTTGGCACGGTAATTTAGGAAAATGTTAATTAGATTATTAAATGGTGTAATATAGAGTTGAAAATGTGATGTGGGCCCCAAAAATTCTCATTTTTTAGGACTAACTTTTTCCATAAAGATAAACTGGACATTTGAAAAGGACAATCCAAAAAGGAAAACAAGACACTTGAAGTAAGACGGGGAAAGTACAAATTTTCTTAAATCCGTGTCTCTCTCCTTAGAACAGCTTTTCGTGGACAGAGGGAGTAACTCCGTAAAATTCGTGCCGAAAAAAAAAAAATTGGTCATCAAATTTGGAATGATGGATGTTGGTAGCTTTTAGACAGTTTGAATTCCAGCGGAGCTTCCCCCCATCCCTTGCTCCAGAATCCGTACGGCCGTCGGCAGGAGGGGCATTATAGTGATTCGAGAAGGAATCTGGGTGGCAGATCACGTAATTAAAGGGTAATTGCGGGGGCAGTTTGAGTGAGGACCGCGTCGTAGAATAAAAAGTTTATGCAAGTTGGGGTTTATCCCACTTGCAGTTCCACGCCTGCGTAAGCCCTGTGATCATAGACCTGCTCTTCTTTTCCTCCCATGAAAAAACCTCTCTATTTTTATTACAACTCGACAAACATTTCCCTTCTCTCTCTCTCTCTCTCCGCCTACATTTTATATACCGCCTCAAACCCAATCTCAATCCCTTCTTATCTTTTACTCCATTTCAAAATCCTAAAAAACAGAAAACAAACATGCCCTCTTCTCTTCAGATTCAGAGGATCAACCCCATAAACCACATCGCGTGCATGCATCAGAAGGCGGCGAATCCCGCTTCCTGGGTATGCCCCGCCTCCGCCGCCGCCTCCCTGCCGGAGGAGATGCTCCACCACCACACCCACGCGGTGGCCCCGGGGCAGTGCTGCTCCGCGGCGGTGCAGCTGATCGACGCGTCGGTGGAGGCCGTGTGGTCCGTGGTGCGCCGCTTCGACAGGCCGCACGAGTACAAGAAGTTCCTCAAGAGCTGCCACGTCATCCTCGGCGACGGCGACGTCGGCACCCTCCGCGAGGTGCGTGTGGTGTCGGGGCTGCCGGCGGCGACCAGCACCGAGCGCCTCGAGATCCTCGACGATGAGAGGCACGTCATGAGCTTCAGCGTCGTCGGCGGCGACCACCGCCTGCGCAACTACAGCTCCGTCACCACCCTGCATGCGGCGGGCGGCGGTGGTGGCACGGTGGTGGTGGAGTCGTACGTGGTGGATGTGCCGCACGGGAACACCAAGGAGGAAACCTGCGCCTTTATCGATACCATCGTCAAATGTAATCTGCACTCGCTCGCCCAGATTGCTCAGAATTTGCCTAAAACATATTAGTAAACCATCATGCTATTGTTTTTGTGCTATTTTTTTGTTGTTGGTCCAATTTGGTGAACAGGAGATATTTTCTTTGTAGATCGTAGCGGATTACTAATTTTTTTTTTTCTCTTTGTTATGGGCTGATTAGTTTGAATTAATTTCTCCCAACGGCAATACTATATTTTCATCTATGATAATTGCAATTTAAATCAGGTTTAGTGCTTCAAGACCATTCAAATCCTTTCATGTATATACAGATGTCCTTTGGTAACTTTTGGGGGTTAGAGTCCACTTGTATTTATTTTAGTACTTGAATGAAAATCTTTTTAGGTATTTGGGTTTCTCTTTTTTCTTGTTAACCCAAACTGAAATAACAATAATCTCTCAAGTATAATTCCACATTGCCTCAGGATTTGATTGGCACGATCTCAGTTGAATGGATATGATCAAGATTTCAAATGAAATAATTGCATTTAATTAAATTCTGTAAATTAAGAACCAAGGGATTACCAAATCTTTTGATTCAATATGATTTAGTGAAAATGTAGCTTGAATTTATGCTTGTGAATCATTAGCGTTGAATTGCAGTTACATGATGTATATATACTTCCATGTCTTTTTTTTTTATAAAAAATTTGTTACAACCAAAGAAAGGAAAAAACCCACTCACACTCTAGCTCCTAGGGTGACTCGAACCCCTGACCTATTGGTTGGAGGGGAAGCGTCTTACCAACAGACTGCGCTTCATCGTCCACTGCAAGCTGACTTATTAGTAAAAACAATTTAAATAAAACAAATGAAATTTATACATCAGGTCTCGCAAATTAAAATCTCTGCAGATGAGACGAAACACAAAATCAAACTATTGGAAGAAGTAGTGAGCTACAGCGAAGATGGAGCTTTAGACCAGCCATCACCTCAATTAGGAATGTCAAAAAAGTCCGAAATAGACGGATCGACCCGAATAGATCGATAAAAAATGTGGGTTAAGGCTGAAAAATTTTTAGCCCGAAAAAAATTCAGCCCGAATAGCGCGAACTGAAAATAGCCCGAACTGAAAATAGCCTGAACCCGATAGGGTTGGCCCAAAAATCGAGTGAGTTGACCCGATTAACCGAACACTTTCTTAATAATTGATTTTTAAACTTTAATATTTTACTTTTTAATTTGATAATAACATTTTGATGCTTGTATAATATGTTTTGATTTTTTCTAACGATTAATAATAAATATTTATGATATAAAAGTCAAAGAAAGATAGTAATTTATGTTATATCTATATACAATTTTTATCGGAAATAAAGTTAAAATTAGACATTATGTAAATTTACATTAAAATAACACTAATTTTTGTATCTAAAATAAGGCGAAATGTTTTGATTTAAAAAGCACGACATATTTTTATTACAATAATATGATTATCCATATAAAAAATTATACATATAAAAAAATCGTAAATTTGTGGGCCCAAATGAGCTAGCTTGAAACCGAGTGGGTTAGGGTTATAAATTTTAGCCCGAAAAATAAAAAAAACTGACTAACCCGAACCAAAAATAACCCGAAACCAAATGAATTGACCCTAAATCGAGTGAGTTAGTCCGATTGACATCCCTAACCCCAACTATGTTATAATAAAACCGCCATTTATTTATGTGCATGATTTTCATTTATTATTGATAAACCCGTCATTTATTGTTAATAAGCATATAATTTATTATTAATTAATAAAAGTATCATCCACGTATAATAAGTAGATAGAATAAGACATAAACAAAATGTTAAAATCGAATTAAGTCGAGCGAACACAAATTTGATTGTGCTTTCTGTTGAGTATGGAGCCTGATTGGATTTGGGCCGTGGTATTTTTGGGGCCCAAGCATGTCTCCTAGTTTGACTAGGGTTAGGGCTTCATTAATATTGCTATATATAGTTGTTATCCTATTGTAATCTGTATCTGAAAATCATATAGTGAAAACCTGGCTTGGCATCGGCCCCAGACGTAGTTACATAACGTAACAAACTGGGTAAACAATTCTCGTGTGTGTTTTGTTCTTCTTTCGTGATTGTTGTTGTGTTTATTTCCTAACAACTAGTATCAGAGCCAGGTTCGGTGGGAGCAGTCACGATGAACGACATAAAGGTTGTAATCGAGAAGTTTGATGGATTAGACTTCGGCTTCTGGAAGATGCAGATCGAAGATTACCTCTATGGTAAAGATCTGTACTTGCCCTTCAAAGCGAAACCCAAAAAGATGTCTGCGGACGAGTGAGAGTTGCTGGACACAAAAGCGATGAGCACGATTCGTTTGTCGCTGTCCAAGGACGTGGCTTATCACACGACTGGTGCAAAGTCGACAAGGGACATGCTAAAGATTCTGGGGGAGATGTATCAGAAGCCGTCCACGGCAAACAAGGTATATCTAATAAGGCGTTTGTTTAATCTGAACATGACAGAGGGTACATCGGTGCAGCAGCATCTGAACGAATTCAACATGATCACCGCGCAGTTGGACTCGGTTGATATCAAGTTCGATGATGAACTTCGTGCCTTAGTTATCCTATCTAGGGCTGGGAATTTCGGGTTCGGGTAATCGGGTACCCGATACCCGACCCGAAAAAATTGGGTATAGGGTACCCGATACCCGATTTTTTCGGGATCGGGTACGGGTTCGGGTAGTTTGGGGAAAAAATAATCGGGTATCGGGTATCGGGTATACCCGATCGGGTATCGGGTATGCCCGAATTACCCGATTATTTTTAATTAATAAATTTAAAATTATTTAATTAAATTAATTATTAAATATGAATTCTAATTTAATTTCTAAAAGACTAAAACTCCCCAGCCCTAAAATTTTCGGATCCTCCCTCCCGCCCGCGGCCCGCCCCCAGCCCCCTGTTCCCAAAGGATTCATCCCTCCCAAACCCAATTCCCAACTCGCCCCTGGTCCCAGCCCGCCGGCGCCGGCCCTAACCTCTCGGCCGCCCCACTCGCCCCTCGCCCCTCGCCAGCCTGGCGTCGGCTCCATCCCAGCCCCTCGCCCCTGCAGCCGTTCGCCGCCGCAGGTGCAGCAGCCGTTCGCCGCCGCAGGTGCAGGTGCAGCCTCCGAGCTCCGACGACAGCGTTGACAGACAGGTGAGCTTCTTCTTCTTCTTTTTTTTTTTTTTTTAATGCAAATTTCGAATTTATTTCCAGATTTGAGATTTCTTTGTCATTGATGTTAATGTGGTTAGAGAGACTTGTTAGTTGTTAGAATTCATTGTCATTTTCAGAGAATGTAGTTGTTAGAATTGTGCATTATGAATGATTTTCATATATGGCAGTTTATATGGCATTGAGATTTCTTTGTCATTGATGTTAATGTGGTTAGAGAGACTTGTTAGTTGTTAGAATTCAATGTCATTTTCAGAGAATGTAGTTGTTAGAATTGTGCATTATGAATTATTTTCATATATGGCAGTTTATGGCAGTTTATATGGCATTGAGATTTCTTTGTCATTGATGTTAATGTGGTTAGAGAGACTTGTTAGTTGTTAGAATTCATTGTCATTTTCAGAGAATGTAGTTGTTAGAATTGTGCATTATGAATGATTTTCATATATGGCAGTTTATGGCAGTTTATATGGCATTATGCATATATGGCAGTTTATATTATGCATATATTGGTGATTTTCAGTTTATAAATTCTTTCTTGTTGTTTTGTTTTGTAGTTTGCTAATTGCTACATTGTCATGGATTCTTCGCGCAATAGTAATAGAGTTGAGGAAGATGATATTGATATGAATGATGATATGGATGATGATGGCTTAGAGGATATTCCTATTGGCTTAGAGTATGTTTTCATCATATACAGAGGACTTGAGGAACAAGAAATATGATAATGGGCAGCATATTGGAGCACCTGAAGCGGTGGATTGGGTGAACATCAGGAAGATCATAGAATACCTCAAGAAATTCTATGACCTCACTCTTCTTGCATCTGGGACTTCATATGCCACTTCACACCTCTTCTTTGTTGAGATGTGTGATATATTTGATCTTATTGCTGAGTTAGAGCTGAATGAGGATTTGGAGGTGTCTTTGATGGCTACAAACATGAGGAAGAAGATTGGAAAATATTGGTTGGAAGGAGTTGAATCAAATCCAAACATGAATCGGCTTCTTTATATTGCTGCTGTGTTAGACCCTAGGCAAAAGTTGAAGCTTGTGGAGAAATGCTTCAAATCAGTGTATGGTTTGGAACGTGCAGCTGTTTTGGTGAGTGAGGTGATGAGCGCATTGAAGGAGTTATTTGAGTTTTATAAGGTATCTCATCATGTGGCGTCCACATCTCGACCACGAGTTAGTGCTTCTACATCGACATCAATCAGAGAAATGAGATCAGAGCGTCGTAGTGCAATGAGCCTTGAGGCTTTGCAAGAGAGTGATCAAGATTGTGACGATCTTGATACAAACGAGCTCACTATCTACCTCACCGAGAAGCAATACAAAGTGGGTAAGAATGATGTCGACCAGTTTGATATTTTGATGTGGTGGTCGAGTAATACTGCACGTTATCCTGTACTTGCTGAGATGGCGAGAGATATCTTAGCCGTCCCCATATCTAGTGTTGCTTCGGAGTGTGCATTTAGTATGGGAGGACGTGTTCTATCACCGTATAGAAGCACTTTGGCGCCGGAAATGGTTGAGGCCTTGATTTGTGCTGAGGATTGGTTAAGATCTACCAATATTGATAAAAAAGATGAAGAAGGCGTTCCAGAAGAAGAGCAACAGAAGGAGTTTGAAATGGGTAATTATATTTTATTCAAGTCTATTTGACATATTATTATGTTACATTGTTTGATTTTGTTTATTTTAATTTCAATTTCTTACAGTGCTCCATAGCTATACTCATGGTGATCCGAGGACGGCACAGAGTCAGACAGATCAAAGTGGAAGTCGTGCAACGGAGACGGATTAGTAGTTATGGCCCATGAACATCATTTTGTGATTGTGATGTATTTGAGTATTTGACTTGACATTTGTTTATGTTAACAACGTACTTGGGTACTTTAGAAGTTCGTTTAATTTTAAATTTTAGACTTGGGAGCTGAGATTTGTGCTTGTTGATTTTTTATTTGTTGTTATATATTATTTGTTACTACAGGGAATTAAAAACGTAAGAAATTGTATAGGGCAAAGGCTGAAAAATAGGGGTTACATTTTCAATTTTTTTTTAAAAAAAATAGGGTATTTTTCGGGTATTAGGGTACCCTAATATCAAAATCGGGTAATTCGGGTACCCTAATACCCGAAATACCCGAAATACCCGATTGACTTGGAAGAGCTCATTTTGACCGGGTAATTTCGGGTACCCGAATACCCGACTCGGGTACCCGAGTCGGGTATTAGGGTACCCGATTTCAAATTCGGGTTCGGGTTCGGGTAGCAAGTTTAGGGTATTTTCGGGTTCGGGTACCCGATTTTTTCGGGTAGGGTACCCGAACCCGACCCGATTCCCAGCCCTAATCCTATCTTCTCTACCATACAGTTGTGTGAATTTAGTGACTGTAGTTAGTGTTGGACATGCGAAACTAAAATTCGACAGAGTAATGGATCTGATGATTGGCGAAGAAATCCGTAAAAAACAATCTGGATCTTCTTCTTCGGGAGTAGCACTGAGCACGAAAAATAGAGGTAGGTCGAAGGAAAAGTAGAATCGGGGAAGGTTAAAGTCCAGAGGAAAGAGCCAATCTAGAAAGGATAAGGGTTCAATTCAGTGCTGGAATTGTGAGGAGTATGGGCACTATAAGAGTCAATGTAAAGCACCATTGAAGAAAAATAAGAATAAGGATCAGGAAGATAAGAAGACAGCAAACGCAATCACATCAGACGATGAAGGTGATGCGCTGGTCTTGAGTGTGAGCAGCCCGATAGAATCATGGGTGCTAGATTCTGGAGCGCCATTCTATTCATGCAGTAATGTCGGAATAATGGAAAAACTACGTCTCTGGCGATTTTGGACATGTGTATCTTGCTGATGATGAGCCCCTGAAAATCGTAGGACAGGGAGACATGCGAGTCGTGACATCCAACGGATCCATGTTAAAACTAAATCAAGTCAGACATATTCCCGAACTGAAAAGGAATTTACTTTCGATTGGGCAGCTTGATGCAGATGGCTACACAGTGACGTTTGGCTGCAGTAATTGGAAGATAATCAAGGGAGCTATGACAGTAGCTCGTGGAAAGAATGAGGGCACGTTGTATATGATAAATAACTCCAAAGACTGCATTGATCTTGTAGGAGCAGTAAACAACGCAGATTTATGTTATTGTCGGCTTGGCCACGCAAGCGAAAAATGGATGAAGATAATGTGTTCGAAGGGTAGGCTGTCTGGCCTGGAAACTATTGAAGTTGGCTTATGCGAGGATTGCTTGTTCGGAAAGCAGAAGAGAGTAAGCTTCTCGAGAGACGGCAGAACTTTGAAGATGCAGAAGTTGGAGCTGGTCCATAGTGATCTATGGGGACCGGCACCTGTAAAGTCCCTTGGTGACTCGAAATACTACATCAACTTGATTGACGATTACACTCAAAAGGCATGGGTTTATTTTCTTAAAAAAAATCTGATGCGTTTGATGCTTTCAGAAAGTGAAAAGCCCTTGTAGAAACTGAAACAGGGCTGAAGGTGAAGTGTCTACGATACGACAATGGAGGAGAATATGAACTTAAGAAGTTCAAGATTATTGTGCTGAGAATAGGATTCGCATGGAGAAAACTGTGAAAGAAACTCCCCAGCAAAACGGAGTAGCAAAGCATATGAATAGGATGCTGAATGAGCGAGCTGGATGCATGAGGCTGAAAAGTGGGTTGCCTAAGTCGTTTTAGGCAGATGCAGTCAACACAGCTGCATTCCTAATCAATAGGGGTCCATCAGTTCCGTTGGAGAATAGGATACCCGGGGAAGAGTGGACGGAAAAAGAGGTGAATCTATCTTTCCTACGCATATTTGGTTGTGTTGCTTATGCTCATATTGATCCTATTAATAGAAGCAAGTTGGATGCTAAATCTGTTAAGTGTACGTTCATTGGTTATGGTGGAGACCAGTTCGGTTATAGGCTCTGGGATGAGAATAACCAAAAAGTTATTCGAAGTAGAGATGTGGTTTTCAATGAACAGGTGTTGTACAAGGACAGATTGAAGGTATCGAGCTCTAGCAATTTTGATTCCTAAGTAGTCGAGTTAAACATCTCAAACTTAAGTGGGAGCAAGGAGAGCCAGAATATTGAAGAGGTTCCAGATGAGAAGCCAAGAACCCCACCACCGAACAATCCACTGTCAAGATCAGCTAGAGAGCGACGCGCACCCGAAAGGTACTCGCCCTCTAATTTTTATTTGCTACTTACTGACAGTGGTGAGCCTGAATGCTATGCAGAGGCAGGTACTGGTAGTAACAAGCGGAGGTGGAGAGTTTCTATGGATGGTGAGATTGCATCTCTTCTCCTAAACGACACTTGGGAACTTGTGGAGCTCCCAAAGAGAAAGAAGGCTTTGCACTGCAAGTGGGTCTATCGAATCAAGGTTGAAGCTGATGGTAGCAAGTGCTACAAGGCAAGGCTAGTTATCAAAGGGTTTGAGGAACGACACAGTATTGATTATACCGATATGTTTACTCCTGTCGTTAAACTGACCACTATTCGTTTGGTGTTGAGCATGGTAGTTGCAGAAAACCTGTTGTTACATCAGATGGATGTAAAGACGGCGTTCCTTCATGGTGATTTGGAGGAGAACTTGTACATGAAACAGCCTGAGAGATTCGTGGTGAAAGGCAAAGAAAATCTTGTGTGCAAGTTGAAGAAGAGCTTGTATGGCCTCAAGCAAGCTCCGAAGCAGTGGTACAAGAAGTTTGATAGTTTTATGTTGGAGATTGGCTACGCGAGATGCCACGCTGATCATTGTTGCTACTACAGCTATCTTATCCTTTTATTATACGTTGACGACATGTTGATCGTAGGAGCTGATGCAAAAGAGATGGATAAGTTGAAGAAGCAGTTGTCTGAACGATTCTCCATGAAGGATCTTGGAGAGGCCAAACAGATTTTGGGCATGAGAATCGAGCGAAACAAGGTGGCGAGGAAATTGTATCTTTTGCAGGCTATTTACATTCAAAAGGTCCTGGAAAGATTCAACATGGATAATTCGAAGCCGGTGAGTGTGCCGTTGGGCAGTCACTTCAAGCTTTTGAAGAAGGAGTCACTGACTACAAAAGAGGAACACGCCTATATGAAGAATGTTCCCTATGCTTCATCAATTGGCATCATAATGTATGACATAGTGTGTACAAGGCCAGATATTGCGCATGCAATGAGAGTAGTGAGCCGATTCATGGGTGATCCGGGTAGGCAACATTGGAAGCAGTCAAGTGGATTCTTCGTTACTTAAGAGGTATCACGGAGAAGGCTTTGTGTTTTGATGGCAAGAGTATTGAGTTAGCTGGATTTGTCGATGTGGACTTGACATCAAATGATCTTGATGCCTACCTTTTATTTATTTATTTATAAATTAACAGTATTAAATAAAGAAATTTAAAGATTACGCCACAAGGAACTCGAACCCAAGACCTGTAGCCTTAGGCATTAACCCCTTACCGCTTGGCCAACACACGCACACAATTGATGCGTAACTTAATTATGTATTTGCTTGTTACAGGCCATTGAGTGTTTTAATTAGGTAGTAGCAAGCGTTATTAATAACACACGCGCGCGCACATATACGTATAAAATGCAAAATTGTCAGATCTAGGTTCAAAATATAAGCAACGAGATTGCAGAACTACATTGCAAAATTAACGAAGGCAATTTTGGTTGATCTTAGCTCACAGATCACCACAATGCAAACAGTCGTCGAAACTATAGGAGTCCTTCGGTGAGAGATTCTGATGCTACAATTTGTGTTTAGGATTTAGGGTTTAGCATACTTTTGCAAGAACTAAAGATAAGCTATTTATGCCAGCATATTACCCTACTCTAAAATATTTTGAAATAAATTTAAACACCTAATACACTGTATTCGTTGAATTATAAAAAATTGAGGATCTGTTAATTAATTTAAAACATCATTATAAAGGTCAAAAAATTAAAAGATTATATATCCATCTCCCAAATTTAAATAAAATATTTAGTTAAATAAAATATTTAATAATTAATTAACATATCCATACACGTAGCTAGCATTTAAATAGTTAGAAAAGTAGGAAAAACACATTAGCCGTTGAAAATTAGGCTTCTCACGGCATTAGCCGACGATAGTGGTACCACGCCGGTTAATGACGTAAGAGCCTAGGTTTAGACGGCTAATCATATTTTCTGGCTTCTCTCCTACCTAAATACATATATTCTTAAATTTTTTTGGCTATCCGACACAATTTATTCGAATAAACATGCAAAATAAATAAATTACGCTCAAATTCAATGAACTACAAATTCATAACATAATAATGATAAATTCTAGATGTTAAAAAGTTAGATTCTTACTTGGTTTGAAGAAGAAGAAGCCATGGGTGTCGTTTGTGTAGAAATCTTTGATTAGCCGTCAACCACAAATGAGACCCGTTGAATTCACCTTCCCGCAAGTAGTCAACCACTATTCCCTTCTCACTAGCCGTCGATCTTTCCCTCTCACACACAAGTTTCTCTCTAATTTTTTTAGTTGTGTTAAACTTTCAAAAGGATATTGCTTGTAGTCGTCCCCCTTTACCGTATACTTCCTTCGTCCCATAACAAGTGTTTTAATTTGTTTGTTTTTTAACAAACAAACTAGGACACTTGTTATGGGACAATGGGAGTATCTAACTTAAAATTTTATGTAATGGACCCTACCCACTACCCATTTACCCACCCATTAGTTGTTTCTCTGTTGATTTTTTACTATACATGGCTTTCTCTTTCTAATTCCGGTTCCCCAACAAAGAAAAGTAGTCAAATTTGTCTTATAATATATATCAGATTTAAAAAATGTATAAAATCTTTCATAATTTAATTATGTCACCATTAAATCCTATAATTACAAAATTTGAGTCCAAAGTGTAAAACATGTAAAAAAAGTGTTGGACAAGTACAATAATGATTGGAATATTAGGGCATTTTAGTATATTTCAGTAGATTTAATATATTTTTTTGGAGGTGAATATTTTTCATGTATATATATGGGTATTTTAAATTCGGACCCTTTCATTATCTTATCAAAATTGATGATTTCAGGACTGCCCAAATCGAGATGGAAGAAATTTTTAGAAAACGTTTTACTGATATAACCCGTATATTAATATAGGTGGATACTAAGTGACAATTTATTTAAGTTCCTCATGCATGAAAGTTTCCAAATTGAGAGAGAAAGGTTTGTTTGTTGAAATAAGGGAATCAATCAAACAGCTTTAATCCGCCTAATTTGAAATTGACACCAACTTGTTGTACAAACAAATCCCTACTTGCTGTATGAGTATTCTTTTGGGAGTTTCCTTCTCTTTTCCAAGATTTTTCTCTGAATAATTTATTTTGTAAGATGAAAGGATGTGCAAGTGGCCAAGCAGGCTATTCAAATTCATGATTGTCCCCGTCACTATGCAATTATTATACTCCTACTTATCCAATTATATTTCCCTTAATTAAAGATTTCCTATATATTATATTTATAATAATGTTTTGTACTATCGATGTAATTTTATATTATGTGCCACACCTGACCGACCTCATACATAAAAGGAAAAGTACTCATAAAACAGAAAAGAAAACATAAAAATAGGAATTCATGATTTTCCTAATGATAATAAAAACAAGATTAATTAAGGGATTCTTGATTTTCCTAATGATAATCCAAGTCTTCCAATTTATTCAATTTTATATAAAAGAAGTGCAATGAAGTTGTTTCACTTCTAAATATATTGCAGTAAATTCTTAGCGGTGAACTTATTTTAGTGGCACAGTTGGAAACGTTTCGTCCTTGGCAAAGCTCTCTCTTAAAAAAAAAAATCTTGGACGGCTTCGTGTCGGTTTATCTGTAACACTAAAAATTGATTTATTGGTAAATACTCTGTTTGATTAATGCTCGATCCGTCACTTAAAATTATACATTGAAAAATTTATGTTAATAAGCAAAAACGTTCTAATTCTTAAAGTTACAGATAAAATCAATTTATTGGTAAATACTCTGTTTGATTAATGCTCGATCCGTCACTTAAAATTATACATTGAAAATTTTATGTTAATAAGCAAAAACGTTCTAATTCTTAAATTATATTCCATATGTCCCTCACAAATATGTGTAAGTATTTTTAATTAATAAAAAATCGTTTAGAGTATTGGTAATGATGACAAGATCTCATATTAAATGTATTACTTAAATAAGTTGTAGTAAGTTGTAGGTAAATAATGTAAATTACAAAAATAAAATTATAAAAATTATGTTTGAGTAATATTCAAAAATATTGTACGTATGAATTTGGAGGACGTACCAAAAAAGAAAAGTATGCATCAACAAGAGACACGCGGATGGAATACATGAAAATACCTTTTTAATTGTTCCTCGAAGTTATTAAGCTCTTGCACACGCAGACAGTTAGATTTTATACATCAATATGGCCCTTTTATAGTATTAGGCAAAGGTAAACAAAAGTCGTTTCCAAACCTTTTTCTTTTTGGCACCTTATTATCACCGTTTAATTATTACCACAAAATCTTCAGTACACTCGTGTAACACCCCGCCTATTTATATTAAATTTAGAATTATTTTGAATTTAGATATTAAGTTGATTCACGTCGGATAAAAGAAAATGAATTTATTTTTAATTCCAACAAAAATGATTTACAAAAAATATTTGTAAATTTAGTTATTGAATTTATATGCATTGCATATTTATTTTAGCATTCTTTCACGAGCTATTTATTTAGCGAACCCTGAAGTATTATTACAGTCCCGATATTTTTAAAATCAATTCATATCTTATCAAATTCTTTTCCACTCTCTTTTGTTTCCATTTTCTTTTGTTTTATGCTGTCAAATTCCACTTAGCAAATCAGCCAAATCTCTCTTTTGTTTCCACTTTCTTTTGTTTTATGCTGTCAAAACCCACCTAACATCCCACTCACACTTCACACGATACTTTGCCCCCCACCAAAATAAACTTTAGCCATAATACTCATTCCCTTCCACTCACTATTTCTCCTACATACCAAGGAACTAAGTGCAGAGCTACACCCACAGAAGTTCAGCTATACCACACGGACATCCCTATCACTTCACTCATTCTGAAAATTTTCATTTGCTCATCAAGATCATTTCGACAGAATCCAGCACACAAGTAAGATTTTAAATCAGTTTCTTTACATTCGTCCCTATGAATAAGAGCCTTCATTTAAATGGTATTCATATCTATGAACCTTCTTTTCCAGCAAACAAACAGGATCAACACTCACTGAAATTTCTCACAAGGTAGCCATTTGATTTCTTTTACCTCTGTCATAAATCGAACTTCAAGCTGCAAGCTTGTTCAAAGCTATATACAATTTGATATACACACAGCAACACATTCAAGCATTTCAATAGTATGACTTTCATTATTACATATACATACATGAAAGCATGATTTATTGAAAAGAAAAGAAAGACAAAGATTTTATTTTCAAGCTTTAACCGTGTGTGTGTGTGTTGGGTTGAGTTGAGCGGTGCCGGGATGGCGGCGTGCTCGCTGTCGGTCATCCGGCCGTGTAAGAGGAAGAGGACGCTGGTGAGAACAGAGGGAGGCCGCGGCACGGCGGTTTTGCCCGCTGCTGTCGGGCCGTCGATCCAGAGAGAGTCGGAGTCGGCGGCGGTAGTGGCTTCTCGCTGCTATTGCCGGAGTTCCAGAGGGAGGATCGGAGTTCGAGAGGGAGGAGCGGTGGTGGCTGGGGCTGCTATCGCCGGAGGTGGAACCGCGGGGGTTGAGCTTTCAGAGGGAGGCTAGAGCTCGGCGGCCTTGGCTGCTGTCTCTCGGCCACTGTCAGAGAGAGAGAGAGAGCTGGTGGCGGCAGCTCGTCGCTGCTGCTCCTCCGGCGAGCTCCACGGTGGGCGGCTGTTACCAGCCGAAGAGAGAGGGCCGAGGAAGGCGGCTGGTCTTTTCGGTTGATGCGGCTGCCGGTCGACGGCTGCCTCGCCGGAAGGATGCGCGGTGGCGGGACTGATGGCTGAGAGAGAAGGGAGCGAGAGATGAGAGAAGAGGGAGCCGAGAGAGGGAGAAGAGAGTGAGATGTGATAGTATGTGTGTGTGTGTGCGGCTGGGGAGGAAGAAAAAGGGTGGTGGGGGGGGGGTGTTGGGCTTTAGGTTTGGGTTAGGGGTTGGGCTTTAAATTTGGGCCGGGTTTTTAATTAGGGGTTGGGCTTTAAATTTGGGCCGGGTTTTTAATTAGAGTGGGCTCGAGTTGTGGGCCGATTTTAATTAGAGTGGGCTCGAGTTGTGGGCCGATTTTAATTAGAGTGGGCTCGAGTTGTGGGCCGATTTTAATTAGAGTGGGCTCGAGTCATGGGCCGATTTTTATGAGTATTTGGGCCGAGATTTTATTTATTTTTGTTTCAGTTGGGCTATTAATTAATAAATTTGTTGGGCCTTATTTTATTTAAGGATTTTGAATTGCCTTCAATTAATTAAATTGGGCTTTCTTATTTTTAATTAATTGAACTATTATTAGTTTGATTAATTTATTTAAAGGATAATTTTCATAATAATATTATATTATTATTATGTGCATATTTTAAGTAATTACTTATTATATGTTAAGCATGACATGATTTGCATTATATTTTGCAATAAGAATATTTATGATTTAATTGGTTTTATTATAATTCCAATTATTAAAGAAAGATGAGTAAGAATATTGTTGGTGTTCTTAACTCAAAGAGAAATGTTTTCAATTATTTATTCATTAAATTTTGAAAACCCGGCTAAGTGAATCATAGAATATTAAGCACTTTACCATGACTTAAGATTAGAATTCAAGGAGACCTATTAAGAATAGATTTCTTGTAGGCTTTGAGCATCAGGAGGACTAGCACTGCTATTCCGATTCAGAGATAAGGTTAAACGACAGGCTTTGCCTATACAGGTGGGCTTATTTTCCAAATGTATGATTTAGCTATTGAGCTTAAATATTTCAATGAAATGAAAACTGTTTATCCAATAAATATTTTTGTGCACTCTGCTCTGTTTAAGGCTCGCATAAGTTAATCGATCGAGGTTCTCTTATGACCTAACACGTTGTTTGAGAATTGTGTACACCTATTAGCTGACTCGGTGGGTTGATCTCCATCGGGCACTAATCATGTATGAGGCGTTATAAGGGTGCTCGACGGGATGTGTTCCGGAGCATTGGGTCCCAAATGGGAGCTTGGCTGGGTTACGCCCTCAGTCCAAGTAAAGCAGGAGTAATGGATCCGTCGGTGGCTAAAAGGTCCGGGATCACAGCGAGTAACGGAAAGGGAGTGTGACAATTGCGCGCAATATAATAAAATGTTTTAACATGCTTAGAAGTTATTTTTGTTTTAAAACCTTCTAAGTCATGTAAAGTATAATTGGATAAACTGCTCTTATGATTATGAAATATTTATAAAAATGCTAGCCCACTAAGTACATTAGTACTTAGCCCAAAATTTCTTTCAAATGTTTTCAGGTTGATTGGTCGGTGCTGACGGGGCAGAGCTGAGGCTAGGGTTCAACTCTGTATTTTGTCTTCCGCTGTTGCACTAGCTCTTATTTGTTTTTTATTTCTCCAACTTAAGACTTTTATGTTAAATTCTGAATTATGTTTCTTATCGAGCTTAAACTCTCAACTTCTAGCTCTATGTTATTAACGTTGGTTATCGGAAGCATGAAACCGAACTTGTGATCCTAAGGCTTAGAATGTTGTTGATTGATTAATATCACTTGATTTTTGTCTTTCTTCACTCAAAGGGCGTTCCCCGACTTTTTATCCTATTATTTGAATTCCACAAGGTTCTTTCCTTGTTTATTTCTATGATTTTAGTCGCACCTCGATTATAGTTTATTCCTTCAAGAATTGGGGTGTGACAGAATGGTATCAGAGCATGAGTTTCCTTTCATGTTTCTGATAACCATAAGCTTTTCAATGACGAGTCTAGAATAGTATCTCTAGACTTCTAAGAAAATTTGTTGACCCTCAGCTCGCCGTCACACTGCCGCAACAAAAGGTACGACTTAAAAATTTCAATGATTTTAAATGCTTTCAAAGTTTTTAAGAAGTGCGCGCTTTCAATGTATGATGTTATATGAATTGCTTATCGCTTTCATATTGTTATTTTGAGCCTTTAACTCATATAACCAATGTATGTATGTATGTCGTGTTTGGGACTACCCGAGCCCTTAACGAATCAATGAATTTATGGTCGAGTTAGATTTCATTAATCTTTCCGGATTAAGAAAATTTTTATGAAAGGGGCATTTATTGTCCATATGTTTAAAGGTTTCAAAAGAAACAAATGATTAAATGAATGAAAAGTTTTATGTTATCGTGTTAGGTCCACTGCCTGTACGATATGAATGATGAGTCTCTTACAAATCGTTTGAGTACTACCCAAGGATACTTTAGAAATGTTAGTCGTGAAAGCTCCGCTTGATCGATTTAAGTAAGGAATGATAAGATAGCAACGTTTAACATAGATATGTTACAACGTAGAAGAAATGTCATGAGATTAAGGTTTCACCTAAGTTATTCCACTTAAGTTTAGATTAGTTTCCACGTAGAACTAGTCTTTCACATGGTTACACTATAGAAGCGATATATCTCGTGTATATCTATATATGTATGTATGTATGTATGTATGCCGAATGAGTCTCTTCGTCTACTGATTCTCGTCCGTCAATCAGAATGGAAGGTGCACCAAGAGGACGTGGTAGAGGGCGCGGACGTGGCCGTGGGCGCGGTAGGGGATTTGTACCCGAAGAGCCTATTCCACAAGTAGCACCAAATCGCACAGCCGAGGAAAAGTTTCGCAAGGAAAAACCCCCAACGTTTGATGGATTGGGCGAACCTGCGGATGCCGAGAAATGGGTTAGGGCAATAGAACGGATCTTCAACTACATCCGTTGTGACGATGAGGATAAAGTGGCATGCGCAACTTATCAGTTGGTGGACGAAGCTGACTTTTGGTGGGAGTCAGTGAGGCGGACTATGACTGACGAACAGTGGGAGAATTTCACATGGGAAGAATTCAAGGCTGAATTATATGAGAAGTATATACCAGGATGTTACCGACAAAAGAAACAGAACGAGTTTTGGAATTTGAGACAGAAAACGGGAACTGTGACCGAGTATGATAGAGCCTTCAATCAGCTATCAAGATATGCTCCGACGTTGGTGGACAGCGATGAGAAACGCGCAGAGAAGTTCAGAAACGGACTGCGTCACGAGATAGCGATTTCCCTAGCAAGTCAAGGGGGTCTCACCTATGCGCAGACATTGAGCAGAGCCCTCACTATTGAGTCATTGTTGCCAAGGGAGAAAGGAAAATCCCCCGAACAGTTTGGATTTGTACCATCTCAAGATGGTAGTAAGGGAAAGAGAAAATGGAATGAAGGGACTGGTGGAAACATTGGAAATGGGAAGAAACCATGGACGGCAAATCAAAATCAGAATCAACATCAGAACCCACAACCTCAAGCAATAGTTCAAACTCCTTGCCCAAAATGTCAAAAACTCCATCCAGGAGAATGTCTGAAAGGAATGAACGTCTGCTATAACTGCGGAGAGGCCGGGCATTATGTCTCGACATGCCCAAAGAAGGGAGGAGGAGCACCCCAACAACAAAATCCTGGAAACCAACAACGACAAAACCAAGGTCCTAGAGGAAATCAGAACCAACCACGATACGCTAGGGCCTATGCCCTTAACCAACACCGAGCAGCAGGAGATCACGGAAACCTGGCAGGTACGATTAATGTTTTCGACATGTCGATTATAGCTCTATTCAATATTGGAGTATCCTATTCTTCCATTTCATATGTTGCTTGTAAGAAATTAGAATTTACGCTATAATCGTCCGTAACAACGTTAGAAGTTAGTACAACTGACGATGAAAGACTGCTACTAAGGACGTCACCGCGAACTCAGAGCTCGATATAGGCGCCGAAACATTTTGACATACTTACATGTTATTCTTATGATAGAAATTGACGCAATCCTCGAATTGGTTGACTTACTCAAGTCAGCGCCACGATACTTTTAACAAGAGAAAGATCCCTCTTCAATCTTCAGGAGAGGACGAGACAAGTTTCCACGACATAACGACGTACCAGAGTTTGAGGAAAATTTTCTAGTTTGCTAAAACGATGTCGCGCTGTTAGGGAATTAAGTACGTATATGATTTAGTGCCGCACAAGAGTTGAGTGGAATGAAAGTCTAGTATCCAAACTAGATGACCAAGATATGCAATTTCGAGGACGAAATTTTTATAAGGAGGGAGGAATGTAACACCCCGCCTATTTATATTAAATTTAGAATTATTTTGAATTTAGATATTAAGTTGATTCACGTCGGATAAAAGAAAATGAATTTATTTTTAATTCCAACAAAAATGATTTACAAAAAATATTTGTAAATTTAGTTATTGAATTTATATGCATTGCATATTTATTTTAGCATTCTTTCACGAGCTATTTATTTAGCGAACCCTGAAGTATTATTACAGTCCCGATATTTTTAAAATCAATTCATATCTTATCAAATTCTTTTCCACTCTCTTTTGTTTCCATTTTCTTTTGTTTTATGCTGTCAAATTCCACTTAGCAAATCAGCCAAATCTCTCTTTTGTTTCCACTTTCTTTTGTTTTATGCTGTCAAAACCCACCTAACATCCCACTCACACTTCACACGATACTTTGCCCCCCACCAAAATAAACTTTAGCCATAATACTCATTCCCTTCCACTCACTATTTCTCCTACATACCAAGGAACTAAGTGCAGAGCTACACCCACAGAAGTTCAGCTATACCACACGGACATCCCTATCACTTCACTCATTCTGAAAATTTTCATTTGCTCATCAAGATCATTTCGACAGAATCCAGCACACAAGTAAGATTTTAAATCAGTTTCTTTACATTCGTCCCTATGAATAAGAGCCTTCATTTAAATGGTATTCATATCTATGAACCTTCTTTTCCAGCAAACAAACAGGATCAACACTCACTGAAATTTCTCACAAGGTAGCCATTTGATTTCTTTTACCTCTGTCATAAATCGAACTTCAAGCTGCAAGCTTGTTCAAAGCTATATACAATTTGATATACACACAGCAACACATTCAAGCATTTCAATAGTATGACTTTCATTATTACATATACATACATGAAAGCATGATTTATTGAAAAGAAAAGAAAGACAAAGATTTTATTTTCAAGCTTTAACCGTGTGTGTGTGTGTTGGGTTGAGTTGAGCGGTGCCGGGATGGCGGCGTGCTCGCTGTCGGTCATCCGGCCGTGTAAGAGGAAGAGGACGCTGGTGAGAACAGAGGGAGGCCGCGGCACGGCGGTTTTGCCCGCTGCTGTCGGGCCGTCGATCCAGAGAGAGTCGGAGTCGGCGGCGGTAGTGGCTTCTCGCTGCTATTGCCGGAGTTCCAGAGGGAGGATCGGAGTTCGAGAGGGAGGAGCGGTGGTGGCTGGGGCTGCTATCGCCGGAGGTGGAACCGCGGGGGTTGAGCTTTCAGAGGGAGGCTAGAGCTCGGCGGCCTTGGCTGCTGTCTCTCGGCCACTGTCAGAGAGAGAGAGAGAGCTGGTGGCGGCAGCTCGTCGCTGCTGCTCCTCCGGCGAGCTCCACGGTGGGCGGCTGTTACCAGCCGAAGAGAGAGGGCCGAGGAAGGCGGCTGGTCTTTTCGGTTGATGCGGCTGCCGGTCGACGGCTGCCTCGCCGGAAGGATGCGCGGTGGCGGGACTGATGGCTGAGAGAGAAGGGAGCGAGAGATGAGAGAAGAGGGAGCCGAGAGAGGGAGAAGAGAGTGAGATGTGATAGTATGTGTGTGTGTGTGCGGCTGGGGAGGAAGAAAAAGGGTGGTGGGGGGGGGGTGTTGGGCTTTAGGTTTGGGTTAGGGGTTGGGCTTTAAATTTGGGCCGGGTTTTTAATTAGGGGTTGGGCTTTAAATTTGGGCCGGGTTTTTAATTAGAGTGGGCTCGAGTTGTGGGCCGATTTTAATTAGAGTGGGCTCGAGTTGTGGGCCGATTTTAATTAGAGTGGGCTCGAGTTGTGGGCCGATTTTAATTAGAGTGGGCTCGAGTCATGGGCCGATTTTTATGAGTATTTGGGCCGAGATTTTATTTATTTTTGTTTCAGTTGGGCTATTAATTAATAAATTTGTTGGGCCTTATTTTATTTAAGGATTTTGAATTGCCTTCAATTAATTAAATTGGGCTTTCTTATTTTTAATTAATTGAACTATTATTAGTTTGATTAATTTATTTAAAGGATAATTTTCATAATAATATTATATTATTATTATGTGCATATTTTAAGTAATTACTTATTATATGTTAAGCATGACATGATTTGCATTATATTTTGCAATAAGAATATTTATGATTTAATTGGTTTTATTATAATTCCAATTATTAAAGAAAGATGAGTAAGAATATTGTTGGTGTTCTTAACTCAAAGAGAAATGTTTTCAATTATTTATTCATTAAATTTTGAAAACCCGGCTAAGTGAATCATAGAATATTAAGCACTTTACCATGACTTAAGATTAGAATTCAAGGAGACCTATTAAGAATAGATTTCTTGTAGGCTTTGAGCATCAGGAGGACTAGCACTGCTATTCCGATTCAGAGATAAGGTTAAACGACAGGCTTTGCCTATACAGGTGGGCTTATTTTCCAAATGTATGATTTAGCTATTGAGCTTAAATATTTCAATGAAATGAAAACTGTTTATCCAATAAATATTTTTGTGCACTCTGCTCTGTTTAAGGCTCGCATAAGTTAATCGATCGAGGTTCTCTTATGACCTAACACGTTGTTTGAGAATTGTGTACACCTATTAGCTGACTCGGTGGGTTGATCTCCATCGGGCACTAATCATGTATGAGGCGTTATAAGGGTGCTCGACGGGATGTGTTCCGGAGCATTGGGTCCCAAATGGGAGCTTGGCTGGGTTACGCCCTCAGTCCAAGTAAAGCAGGAGTAATGGATCCGTCGGTGGCTAAAAGGTCCGGGATCACAGCGAGTAACGGAAAGGGAGTGTGACAATTGCGCGCAATATAATAAAATGTTTTAACATGCTTAGAAGTTATTTTTGTTTTAAAACCTTCTAAGTCATGTAAAGTATAATTGGATAAACTGCTCTTATGATTATGAAATATTTATAAAAATGCTAGCCCACTAAGTACATTAGTACTTAGCCCAAAATTTCTTTCAAATGTTTTCAGGTTGATTGGTCGGTGCTGACGGGGCAGAGCTGAGGCTAGGGTTCAACTCTGTATTTTGTCTTCCGCTGTTGCACTAGCTCTTATTTGTTTTTTATTTCTCCAACTTAAGACTTTTATGTTAAATTCTGAATTATGTTTCTTATCGAGCTTAAACTCTCAACTTCTAGCTCTATGTTATTAACGTTGGTTATCGGAAGCATGAAACCGAACTTGTGATCCTAAGGCTTAGAATGTTGTTGATTGATTAATATCACTTGATTTTTGTCTTTCTTCACTCAAAGGGCGTTCCCCGACTTTTTATCCTATTATTTGAATTCCACAAGGTTCTTTCCTTGTTTATTTCTATGATTTTAGTCGCACCTCGATTATAGTTTATTCCTTCAAGAATTGGGGTGTGACAACTCGGGTATACCGCACACTCTAGTTGACCTGTATTCAAATTCTGATCCGCATGCTAATTCAAATTCGCATTCTGACTCAAATTGTGTGAATTACACTATTTAATTATACAAATAACACTGCTTATAATTGACACTATTCAATTATAAATGACACTGTAACATTTTAAAATGTTATAATGCCATTTTCAATCTTATAGTGTTATTTAAAATATTATAGTGTCATTTACAATCTTATAGTGTCAATTATAGGAAGTGTCATTTATATTTCTAAATATCGTCAATTATACACAATGTCATTTATACGTAGTATCATTTGTATAACAGAATATTGTCAATTACAGACAGTGTCATTTGTATAACCGGATAGTGTCATTTACACGATTTGAGTTAGGATGCGGGTTTGGATCATGATACGATTCAAGATTTAGGTACGGGTCAACCCGGGTGTATGGTATACCCGGGTGTACCCAAGACCACCTCTATCATTAATCATACACCAAGAGCATCCCAATACCTTTGAGCTTTGCGACTGCTAGAATGCCATGTCCTTGATCTTGAGAGCTCTGAGTTTTTTTCTCATTCTTTTTTTTTTATTATTATTATATTATACTTTTCTTTTTCTTTTTTCTTTCTTTGTTTTTAGCTACCAAAATTTGACAATAGCATAGAACTCCTAAACTCTTTTTATATTACGTTTCAAGAAGGAAATTATTGAAGGGGCTAACTATAGAGAGTTGTTCCATTTCTTTAAGTTCATTTGTAAGAAATTTATCTTATTTATCTGTATTACTCAAATTTGAATTATATTTTTAACATTTCTTCATATATAGAGATAGATTGTGTTTTAATCATTAATATGTAGGAAAATCGAATTTATGCTCAAAGGGAGATTGATGAAGTTCGTCATTGAGTAGAAAAGTTCTTGCTGGAACACGTATAGTACGATGGTAGTACTTTTGAATATATTTATTGTATAGATAGTTCATACTTATGATTTTAATATGAAACAATTGGTATTAATTAAGGTTGTATTGATACTTGGTATATAATTTTTGGATGAAATATTTTGATTTTGAATGTAATGGAATCGATTGTATTTTAATTTCATTCTCATTGAATTATAGGTCTTAAATAATTAAATGTTATAGGTTTTAAATAGGGTTAAATGCATGTAATATCACAAACTTTTCCCGAAACACGTTTTTCCCAAGATCTTTAAAAAATTCATTTTTTATGACAAACTTTAACATTTGTTCAATTTTTCCGCCGTTTTTATTTTTCCCAGTTCGGAATCGACGTGGCTCGCCGGCACCCGCCTATTCGTTGTCGTCCGATGACTTAAACACAACGTATCATTCTTGTATAAAACTACGTCATTTTGTAATCATTTGTGATTAAATCATTACAATTGCAAATCAAAACCCTAAACTATTTCATTTTTGCTTCCGCTACTAGAAACTGTTCTTCTCATTCTTTCTCATTTTCTCCTCGCGTTCTGCAACGTTTTTCTCCTT
Organism: Salvia miltiorrhiza; assembly: GCF_028751815.1. Classification (NCBI taxonomy): domain Eukaryota; kingdom Viridiplantae; phylum Streptophyta; class Magnoliopsida; order Lamiales; family Lamiaceae; genus Salvia; species Salvia miltiorrhiza. The sequence goes on along the minus strand of NC_080394.1, from coordinate 24,070,826 downwards.
CTTCGTCCGTCCAAGTGAGAAGAACAGAAGATTTCTTCTTATTATTATTATTATTATTATTATTATTATTATTATCCTTCAGCTCTCTAGGTTTGATGTGTCTTCGAATTTTGGGCCATTTGGCCCTATTTTTCCCCTTTATTTGTGTCAGTTCAGGTCTTCCCGAGAGAAAACTAGGTTGTAAAGGGAAAATAGTCTGGTAGAGCGCAAACGGGAAAAATATGATCGGAATGGGCATTACTAGGCCCGATTGCAAGAAGTCATGTTTACCAGGAAGGAGCCGAGGCTCAGTACCTCTCAAGTATTACTTGGGGCATGGGAACCCAAAGCAACCCACCTGGTATGAGTCAAACTGGAGGAAGCAATCCGTATGACCACTACAATCAGCAGGAGTAAGCCATTGCCAGAATTCGGAACCTAATGCAAAGAGATGTAAGAGATGATCGTGGAAGATAGGAGAAGGAGGCGGAAGAATTCAAAAGGGTGGAGAGTTGACCTAATCTGCAGCTGGAGGAAAGGATCAATCGAATCTTCAATCATATCAATCAAGGATGGAGCCAGAAAAGGAAAGAAGATCCTGATGGATATTTGAAGGCCAGCGTGGCTAGGGTTAACCCACCACCAGAAGCAAGTATAAAGGAAGAAGGAGTCCCATCTGTGGAGGACTTTTGATCTTTTGGCCAACGTGTGACATTTACTCTTTAGTACCAGAAATAATTTATTTTTCAGTTGTTTTAACCAGTTCAAACACTTTATCGCTTTCTAGTATTTTCAATCGTTTGCAAGGAACAAGATCAAGGCTTTTGCCTTAGGTACTTTTGTTAATTCAAGCATTTCTCTTTACTACATGTTGCGTTCATATTATTTCGTATTTATGTTTATCAACATGTATGAGTAGATCATTTGGTAAGGTTAAAGGGTGGAAATAACTGTTGTCGATATGTAAAACTATTGTGAGGCATTTGTTCTTTCGGTTGAGTCTAGTAATTTCGAATGGATCTGAGCCGAACCTTGGACAATAGTGGCCTAACGGGTGATCTCCGTTCGGTAAAAAGCTATCCATGTCAAGCAAAGACTAGGCATACTTGGGCGTGACAACCAGTATGCCCATGACCGGGTAGCTGAGCAGCATCAACAAAAGATGTTGTAGATCCAAAATGCAAGGAAATGATTGATGGGATACACTGTCCTTCCTCGATCTTGGGCTTTTCTAGCAACGACCCATGAACTGTGACGAGGCATAAAGCCATGGTTATCGATCGAGGAAAGCACTATGCATCTGTAAGAGTATCACATGATTGGTTGGACGCGGTTCTGAAAATGAATATCCCATGATGGTAGACCTTCTGAAGGTGCGGAACCGTGGACCTCAGGAGAGAAGGTTGGTGGTGGATAACGGGTATGACTACTACCTAAGGAGGAGTGAAGCACAACCTTATGACTGGGGAAAAACCGTGATCTTCGGACCAAGTGATTACAATGGACTCAACCATCCTAACTGTGAAGTATGATCTCTTGAAACGCCCCAATGTCTTTGGGCCACGCCTTGAGGTTATATGGATCATGGTTGGATCATCAGTATGCCTATGACCAACAAAAAATATCGACAATAGTTATGACCTAATCGAAAACCTTACCCCTTGTTATATTTGATCTTCGTTTCATTTATTTGTGCAGGTTATATAGATTGAGACTTGTGACACCTCAGTTTGTCTTTGAAGAACAAAGTGGTTCCTCACTCCCTGTGGGATTCGACCCTATACTTGCTGCTAAGACTGATCTTTGGTTGTCAGCATAGGAGAGTGATTTGTCCGTCTAGGGCAAACACAAGTATTTTGATCGTACCGCACGACGGGTGCGTGTCAAGGTTCGAAACCAAAGTTCATTGTTTGTAGGTGTAAAAAAGCTCTAAAGGTGTAAATAGGCCACAGAGTTCAAATTACTATCAATATTGGAGCAGATTTTCTTAGTAATCAATTAATTTCAGAATGCATATAATGACATTTGTTGTATTTGTCCTAATGTTTATTTGCCAAAAATAAATGGTATAGAGGTCGAGTTTTGCAAAATTGTATAGAATATTAAAACCAATATTAGAGGCTGAGTACCTATCAGCCATATTGGAGACATGTATCAAATTTATCTTTATTATTATTGTTGTTGTTGTTTTGAATATTTGGTGCAATGCTGACTTGGCAGAGCTGACTTCATCAATAAAGACGTAGAAAAATGTGAATCATTCGGGAGATAAATCCCACGTGATATCGAGGATTCAAATATTCTTTCGTAAGAAGAGGATGCAACTCTAAAGCTCCAGAACTGATGGCACTTCACAGAAGAAATATATTCTCAGCTTCACCTTAGCTTGGACAACTCAATTTCAAGACGTGGATTAATGTAACATGGATTGGGCCTAATTGCTTGAGTTAATGGGTCCAATTGCTAGGTTTACTTTGATGCTTATAAATAGAACTTTCAATGGTAAACTTAAGGGGATTCTCTCTTTTCACCATTTCATCTTGTAAATGTAATCTCTTACCAAATATAGTGAAAACTCCGGCAACCTTTCATTGACGTAGATTTTTATGATCGAACCACATAAAATTCTGTGTATTGTTTTTCTATTTTTATCTATTTTGTTGTTGAAGATTAATTTAAATCAGATTCAACAATAATATTTTAACTACGATTTTAATTATAATATTATAGTGGTAGTTATAAATAGACTACAATAATAAATGTATATAAAAACATAAAAAAAAAAAAGAAAAAAAGAAATTGTAGTGAATGTCTTACAAAAGACTACATCTTTTTACTATTGGGTAATGGGTATACATAAAACAACGGTAGTCTTTGTATACAAGTACTACAATTTTTGATGAAAATGTATATATAGAAAACTGACTTTACACTATAGTTATAAATTAAATAACTATAATAAAATAGTGTAGTCTATGATTGACAATAGACTACGATGTAAAACTGTAATAAATGTGCGTGTCCAACTGTAGTCTATAGTGGTTATAGACTACAGTTTTCAAACCGTACGATTATACACATACGTACACTACAGTTTAAAACCGTGGAGAAAATGCAAATTTGTAGTAGTATATAATTAGAGAAATAGTGAGAAGAGCGATATAGTAATGACCAGGATTGCATCTAGCGGATCCTTCCATGAAAGTCTTACTACGCCCGACGTTTAATCAATATTCTACAGTCTAAATAGATCTAGGAAGTCTATTGGTAATGGCTGAAATATCTAAGTTGTGAATTTAGTTTGTCTTGATTAATTAAAGATAATTATGCGGTTGTAATACTGAAATTGGATTCACAATGAGATAAGTTTTAAATGACTTAATTATAACATTAAGAACAAGAACTCGAGAAATTGTTATTTCTTAACTTATAATAATAATATTGTACTCCCTCCGTCCCAACGAGATTCTACATATTCCTTTTTCGGCCGTCCCAACGAAGATGCTACATTTCTAGATATGAAAAAAATAAAGGATTTTAATTGCAGAATTACAACTAATTAATCACTCCCTTATTACCTTCTCTATCTTGCTTTATCACTTTATTACCTTCTCTCTCCTACTTTATCACTTTTATACTACACACTTAAAACACTAATCCACAATTCCTTAAATTGCAGAAAAGAAATGTATCATCTTGGCTGGGGCAGAGGGAGTATATACGAATTTTATTATGCATTGCTTTGCTTTATTATTATAATCCAATATTCTTGATATTTTGGGTAGTGGTAATTTAGTATCGATAAATGTTGTTATATTATTATATAAAATCGTGCCACGATGCATTAAGTTGATGATGTCCTCTTGAAATAATTATAAGGTTTATTGTACTAAAAGCAAATCGGTTGGATTATTTTCAAGTGCAATAATTATGTTGGAGCAATTATAGTATTGGATAACTGATTAATTAATCAAAGCAGTCAGTAAGCTTAAATTAATTAAAGGACATGTGTTATCTTAAACATGATAAATAATTAAATAAAATGGTTTTATCTTTGTAATATGGATGAGGATTGATAGTGTGATATTAATTCTTTAACGGAATGAATTAATATTGATATTTTCAATTTGAGTTAAACTTAACTTAAGGTAATTTGAACTCTATCAGGATATCCAATCCTAATTCTCCTAGGAATCTATATGCTTAGCCCATCACTCATATAAATAGGGAAGGATGGAGCACATAACTCAGTGCACCATAGGAAAAATCATCCCCTTCTATTGTAGTGAGGATCTTCTGTGAGTTTGTGTTTGTCTCTCAGCTATTAGGCTTGTCAGTTCGTTGTCTTTCCAACGTTCAAGTTTTAGGAAATAAGCTAAATGATTCGTTGGTAGAATCAATAGTTGTTAGAGTTACATTCAAAGACAAGAATACTACAATTAATCAATGTATGTAATCAAAATTTAGGAGCATGTTGAGGCTAAATTCTGTGCTTTATCTTGAATGCAACATATGTTCTATGGTAGTTATGTTATTGAATATGCATGAGATATTTTTTTGAAATATTATTTCTATGAGATCATGACAGTTGATCCTCATCCATCAATGTCGAAATTTATAAACACAAATTTTATGTATTTGATTTTATGAAATACAAAAGTACGTACAAATGCAAAATTTATGGATTGAATATGTTTGTGCACGTGTGGCAATCTTAATATTCGAATACTTTTGAGTGTTGTTTGAATTTCTCGAAATCTTTAGAGGGAAGTAGGCCTTTTTGAATTTTGATCTCCTTTGGACTTGGGAAAGTGTAAATTCTTGATATCCTTTGATAATGTCAATTTAGAGGGTTTCCACCTCATTTCTGAATCAAATATTGATTTGAATGATTTTGATGAAGAACACATTACTCTTTTTGTAGAACACTTTGATTGTTGATTTAAAGTTTTGTAATCACTACAACAAAAATGCTGATAGAATGACCGGTTTCTATGTACTAAAATGACCGGTTTCGTAGGCACCGGTGTTATAAGTGTCTTAAAAAATGCGCTAATAGAAACCGGTTATTAACCGGTTTCGTAAGTACTTATGACACCGGTTTAAAACCGGTTTCTATTAGCGTGACTTTTTAGCGGTGTCTTTTGCGGTAATAGACACCGCTATAAGTGGGCGCTGATAGAAACCGGTTATAAACCGGTTTCGTAGATAGATTAGAAACCGATTTATAACCGGTTTCTATTAGCACAACAATTAATGGT